>NC_071327.1:78776080-79077468 GCF_943734725.1 Anopheles marshallii
AAATAAATGAAACACTCGCACCGTGCGGTAAAGGCTTGCATGCTCCAGCAGCGTCTCATAGCGCAGCAAACGAAAAGTTCAATATTTAACCGTGACGGTGTTGGGAAAATAAAACAAATTCCCGAAGAACATCTCACACAAATGCGTCTATCGGTTCGGTCGGTTCTTTCTGTTCCCGGTTGTATCACGTTCGACACATTGAACTCACCGTTACCTACACGCAGTCGCACTCACATTGGTGTTCGAAATTCCAACCATCCCACAAACATGTAGCTGTTAATCATGTTAACTCAAATAAAATTACTTCAGACCTAAATCAACAACAAATCAGACCGTTTCTACTGCCTTCTTCACAGACCAACCAAACGGGTCGAGTTGTAAGATTAGCAAATTAAATGGTACGCAATAATTAAGTTTCATCCAAGCGCCGCGCGCTCCATTCTTCTGCACGACTGTGCGCTCTTTCATACACCAGAAAAGACTGCAGAGCTGCATAAATTATTCGTACCGTCGACGTTACGTCCAATCAGCGTGAAATAACGCACCTTTCTAAATTATGAATAAAGAACGAAATTTATTTATGTAGGTCTGACCGACACCAGACATACGGAAAAGAATTTCTAATTTATTTAAGCAAAACACCTTTTACTGTGGGTAGTTCATTAAATAAATCAAAACAATCAGTATTTTTGCCAAACGGGGCAGATAATATCACCTGATAGGCACAATTTATGGAAAAAACTCGCATTAGCCGGGGCATTGTTGAGAAAACAAGTTGTTTTAAAACTTTGGAAAATAAACAACACTAATGATGAGGTAATTTTCCTAAACTTTGGACAGCTTAAGCAAATGATTTAAGTTATTTCAGTACAACTAAGGCACTGTTTACAGCAACATTTTTAGTGATCAAAAGTGAAAACATCTGTTTGAATAACACTTTTCTTTTGCCAAATAACTCTCAATATGAGTTTCAAAGTCACGATTAAATGGCCATCACCTGACATTGGTGCGTACCCTTCCACCCAGTGGAACCCGCTTGACTTCAATCATCTAATTGACCAATAATTAAACAGAGGTCTAGCAACAACTACACAACGATACGATGAACTTTACTTTGCAGGAAACGAAGATCATCGCGCTGGTAATGGGAACGACCGCGGACACAGACAAGGAACGGAATAGGAAGCAACGTCGGTCTCGATCTCCCGGGTCTGTGCGGCCAATACGAATCTCACACAGCAGCACGGCCGAGTTCCAGTTCGATCTGTGTTTCTAGGTCGCGTTCGATCTAGTGCAATGGGTTAGAGAGGCATAAAAAAGCTACCGGCCCAAACCCAGTCTTAAGACGGCAAATCGAAGCCACTCGTCTAGTGACCAACATGTGCTGTGTACGCGGATTAGCAGCAGCAGCAGCAGAATCCCCATCAATCGATGAAGGAAAGTATACCGCTTCCTTCCTTTAGAAAAAATAATAGCAAATGATTCCCTTCCATCAAAACAGAGGTCTCAAAACACAGAGGGAAAAGAAACATACTTCTACATTGGACTTCCTTTAAAATATCTGGCCGAGTGGCCTTTCAGCAAATGCACACAAAAGCAAACGGAAGTAGATCACACTAAAAGCATAAAAACCGACCTTTTCCCACCCACTACCCCATCACGGTGGGTACACCATCACAATAATCCCACCCGAAAACTAAAGACGGCCACTCAATTATTGATGTTTCACTTCAAAAACAAAAGACAACCCAAAGCACAAAAGGCGACGCATTATATATCGCTTTTCTGCCATTCTGACGATAACTCACACCGCTGCTGGTGGCGATTTTCCATCAGTGCCACATAAATTACGCACAAGCAAAGGTCTATCTTTGGATGGTTTGAAGATGTATTACGGCGCTTCGGTTTGAGCATCAGATATATTTACTCACTTTTTGGGTGTTTCTTTCTCCCGGAATGGGATCGCTGTTAATGGACAGAAATGAATAATATTCATGATGGTTTGACATTTTGCTACATCATAGGCAAAAACTGGTGAAAGTGACACTAAAGATTGGAAATGCGAACTGGCAATCTACACGGCTACACCTGGAAAACGAGCCTGAACTTGTAACAGAGTACAGCGAGCATGAAGCCTTAATCGTGACATGGCGTCGGAATGCTGTTGCGCTACACTCACTGAGGCAGTGCGCTATTAAGCGTATTGCAATATTCGATCGTGTGTGCATTTCTCTCCTGAAGAGCTTGTTCTACTTTCACCGTTTTGCTTGCCACTATGGCCACACCACTTGCACCGGGAGCAGAGAAACTCGAACGGGTAGTCTCTTCACTTCGGGCGGGGCATCCACAGTAGCGCCACAGAAATAGCATATATCTCACAAAGGCATCGGTTAACTATCAGGTTGCCCGGGCTCTACACGACCTCATAAAACATGCAAGATGTTTGCTCTTCAACCGGCCCACAGCTCGATGACAGCCAAGTATAAACAGGATGCGAGCAGAAGCGGGACCCGACCGTACACCCTCTTCTCGGGGTCGAGCGCCAACGGGACAAAAACAAACCGGTGTGCGATTCGATAAGATCGCTGGAAAGAAACACACTCCACACCACACCGACCGATCTCGTAAGATTCTTTATCCACCTTGCGTCGAGATTTGTCCCCGTTACCTTCCGGCTTACCTTCTAAGAAAAAGAAAATGAATCACAAAATTATATACCAATCCCTTAGGCAACGAAGGAGAATGAAAGGAAAATATAGACCAAACAAAATGATTGCCTTTCAATATGTATGTGAACGATTTTGGGCATTTCGGTTGATGTCTTCTCCGCGTTCTTCCCCCTGGATGAAGCAGTTGAACACATATTAATTTCACCGTCTGTACCGTGTGCGGACGTCGATACGGTGAGCTGACGGTAGGCCAACGATTACAAGGATGAGCAATATCGTCCAAACCAAATGACCGCTTTAATCGTCTCTCACATCATGGATTATGCAGCAAGCCCGGAACATAACGAGATATAACATCTTCTAATGCCCATAAAATTAGCTTTTTCCCACGAACGAGAGGGAGGTAAAACAAAATGTCATGAATAGGGCTTTAATTTATGGAGATACAGTGAAAGAACAAGAAATTTTACTCGTTTTATTGATGTGAGCGTTAGATACCACAATAAGCTCCTTCGATTTTGTTATGCATTTGAACGTGCGTAAAATCAATTAATGTTCTAACTGTTGTAGTGAAACTTTCCTGAAACAATCCTTAGATAAGTTTCAAGAATTTGATGAACTAGCGGACAAAGTGCTAATGTTTCAAGAACTGAAAAGTGTGGAGGACGTCCAACAAATACTACATGAAGTACTAGTGTTTTCCGGCAGATGGCTCCAATAGGGAACACCAATAAGAAGTATCTACGAGACCTTATTAGGTCACTAAGGAATAAAAATAACTAAATTTAAATGATAAAAACAAACAAGATCCCATCCCATTAGAAATCTCACAACTAAACCAATTTAGTACATCCAAGTACAACTTTTCAATACTACCCCAAGCTTCATATTTGTTTACCGCTGCAGGGCCCATCAATCCACTGCCAAATGTGTTCTCCCCCATCAGATACTTCAGAGAACGATTTCATTCCTTCCCACACCGATGGGCACGAAGGGAAAAAGTTGATGTTTTCTTAATGAACATTAGATTTCAATTACCAAACAGAGCTAGACCGGCGCGTGTCCTCCCAACCCAGCGCACAGCAGTCTCGCTCGGAAGCTGTCGAAACTGAAAGTGACCACCTGTTGGCGGCAACAACACGGCTAGCGTTGTCGATTTGCTACCGAAAGCGTACGTACAGAAACTTATCCACGGAAGTTTAAAAATAGATGACACACTAAAGGGAACTGGCTGTCGTAGCGGCCGGTTTATGGGTTACGCTTGAGCTCCATCAAAAATTGGACGCCACTCGGTCGTCGCCCCCGCGTAATGAGCATTTCCTAGCGGTTGAAGATGAAGTTGAGTCTTGCGAGGCGGTTCTTTTTATGGTCTGTCTATAAACGGGAAAACCGTGGCGAGATCTTCTACAGTCGGTGTACCCATGAGCATAATTGCTAACATAAATGACAACATGCCACTTTAATTTGACGATATAAAGACCCGAGGAGAATTCGGTGTAATGTTATATTTAACATTCTATTTCTGTTGTAACTCTTGCACACACAACTGTTACGCGTAGCCTACGAAACATCTTACCAAACGACTCCAAAAAAAAACAAAACCCGCTTCAAGGAACTTACTACAAAGGAAAACTCTCCCGGGAAACACAACAGACTTCGAACGATTGCTCGTCCGGGTATGTATCCCTCCAGAAGCGAACTGCGCGCGTACAAAAATAAACAAATCTCACCGCCAGTCACGTGGGCAAAGTGGGGCCTTCAGTTGATGGCAGTTGGCAGACGAAACTGTCTCCCCCCTGGACGCTCACCTCCTCTTGGCGCCCATTCACCGCAGGGCATATCAAAGTCAAACGGGGCTCGCGCTTCTGACAGCAGCAGAAAGCAAGCAACATCCCCATTCTGGTATTGCATTTTCTCAGCTCTTTTTCCTCCCACGGAATGGTCACGAAATAAAGGGAAGCCAAATTTTAAATGAACCCAACATTGCACGAGCATAGAAATGGGGAAACAATTTCATTTCACGCGGTGTTCTTTTTTTTCTACCTTTGAAGAAAGCCAGGTAGCACGAGCCGCGGTTAGCCCCATATTAAATTGGGTCGAAATCAAAGCGCTACCCCATGGTTAGTATATAAACGATTTTCGGACGATTTAAAATTGTTCGTCGAATTTTTGAAACGGTTTACCCTCGTTTAAACCTAACTCAAAACCAAGCAGAGAAAGTGTTTCATGAAAGTGTGTTGCAGTTTTGCACAAGTAGAATTGATAAAATATCATTCATCAGCAAAACAATGCCCTATTATCGTTAAAAATCGTTAAAAACTTATTTTGAGTAATTTTTAGCATAAAAAGAAATGTTTCCAATGCAGCAGATTTCTTTTATATTCCAATTTTACGATCATGATCATCATGACGAGGTAGCTGATAATGATGGCACAGATGATTTTATTCCACCAACGAAATTACCTCCACTCCAAACAAGCCAATCTCTAACGGCGGCAGCATAAAACCATGCCAATACAACGGCCAAGGTTCAAGGAGGTTGGCAATTTACTTTCTCTTGGAGTTGATCGTTGTTTTATTTTGCGCATGCAAACCAACACACACCTAAGTCATGAAATTCAGGCCAGCAAATTTGAAGCTGCCGGTAAAAACAGCTACCGGTACTTTTACTTTTGCTCCATTCGACGCGGCCAAACACTTTGACCTTTCGCGCCATCTGCCGGCACAAACATTGAAGCATAAAATGTGAGTGAAAGTGAAAAAGAACGAGCTCTAAAAAAATAGTGCACAAATCTTCCCAAATCCCATCTTAACGATCCTTTTCTCGAGTAACCGAGAAGAAAAAGAAAAATGGCTCTGCAATACGTCCCACACACACGTCCCACCATTTACACAGTTTTATTATGTGAGAAATTTGAAACGTTTTAAAAATATCCTCCACTGGAAGCACAAAACTCGAAGTTACAAAAATATACCACAAATAAATACGCGCATCGCTCAGCACATCGCATTCACGGGATGGAACACCGTCACCAGCCACCATAAAGTGTCACTATCAATCAACTGCCGCAGAATGTTGTCAGTCGCATTCTTTGTTAATAGTTGAGTGGAGGGTGGTGGAAGCAAAAACTTTAAAGCAATTCCCTATTTATCATCTACGGAAAATGAGACGTTTTAGCACATTTTAACAGTAACTTTACGATGGAAGCGTGCACGGGCTACATTCCCGTGTCACGCTCTTAGGCAGAAAGGAAACCCTCCCAAAGTAAATGCCATTTCTGCCCCGTTCATCAAACATTTAAGAAACAATAACATACCACTCTTCCGGCCAAAAGGGAGACCCCATTTTCATCTCATGATCCAACCGCTCATTTGCTGCCTCGAAAAAAGAAAAACATACCCCCTAACGAACAAGTGGACGAAGCAGGAGCTGGTGCTTGTTGAGCACTGGCTGGCTGGCTGGTCTCAATGATCATGCCTCCTAAACAAATAATTACGCTAGCCCGGGCGCAATGGCCCACGGCCACCTGCCTCGGCATGCAACATAATATGGCAGAGTTTCTCCTTATGTATCGCAATTATCATTTTATGTATGCAGAGTACAGGAGTTATTAAAAATTTGGATACGTACCTGCAAAGGGGTGGCCGCCTCTTTCTAAAGAAACCCCCCCTCACCCCCACGAGTCAAGTGGTGTTTGATTAGGGAAAAAATAAAAGCGAAATTAAAACTTTCCCTTTCACTCACTGCTCTGTGCATCGAGTTTCAAGCGGTGGAGGTAATGTTTCGTTAGGATCATCCTCGTTGAGGTTGAGATGTGGATTGGATAAACATTGTTGCCAATTTTCTTTTTTTTTTGCCTTTTCTCGATTGTGTGGACATGGTGGTAGGTGGGATCAACAAGAAAAAAAAACACAATTTTCAATCAATGCTGCCTTTCACGAAAATCTGTCAAAGTAAAATTTTACCTCTAGTGGGTGTGCGTCCAATTATTTCTGAAAGCTGTTTTAGCAAGAGTGACAAAAGCGAAGAAACCCCCAAAAATTCCCTAAACTAAAATGCCATTTTTTGCTCTC
The DNA here is from genome assembly GCF_943734725.1 of Anopheles marshallii. Classification (NCBI taxonomy): domain Eukaryota; kingdom Metazoa; phylum Arthropoda; class Insecta; order Diptera; family Culicidae; genus Anopheles; species Anopheles marshallii. Next base: position 78,782,824 of record NC_071327.1, read on the forward strand.
CCTTCATTCTTTGATTAAGATGTTTTTTTAAATTACTTTCCTTACTTCCGACACGGGTTGCGAGGCAACAGAACAAGAAAAAAAACATCCTCGCAATATACAATCCCCTATCTCCTTTGAAGCTCGTCGCAACACGATGCACGATAAAAGCTGTCACTCAAGCGCGAAGGCTCAAAAAGGATTGACTTGAGCCCGTTGATCCATCAGATCAACTTCACCAGAACTCTCCGTATCGCGGTAAGAAGGCCCATCGGCCCCTGTCACATTCGGCAACGTCTGCCCAGAACTCGGTGCTATCGTGGGCTGGGCAGATGCCACGCAGGGAAGCGACGAACAGAGGGCATGAATTTTGCTCAATTTTCTTTTGCCAAAATAATATACAAACAATCGAAGGGCGAAAAGAAAGAAACGATGTATGGAAATAGAGCAGAGCACAAAATGACAAGCAAACAGTGGTACAACGCAAATGGAAAACAGGACTTATACAGGAAAATAACCAACGCGCAACACACACACACACTCACACAACGAGAAGGAAGCAAACAAAGAAAAAAAAGCGCGAAGGAAACGCAGTACGACAGGTGTTTTGCTTATATTACTGTTGCTGCCTTCTGAAAAGCTGCGAACGTGCACAGTGGAAGGACGCACACAGAGGGACTCAAGTCAAAAACAGGTTATTCGGGTCTTCATTCAATGGGGATGCACCACCAGAACACGAATGTTTACCTTTTGAAGGATCTTTCTATGTTTCCCTGCTATTATGCACTCGCACGCACCCACACATATACACCACACACCGCTTGTTTGCGTACCCTGGCTGGCCCTTTTACACCGTTTTCCCTACAAACCCCGCAATCACTTTTTCAAGAAACGGGATGAACGCTTAACGAATGGTTGCAGCAAACAGCAGCAACAGTAGGACAGCAGTGGCAACCAGCACGAATATTATCCTTTTCATCTCGAAAGGGGTCAAAAAGCTACAGTGACGAGTGGAGTTAAATGTAAGCTAAATTTTATGTATAAATTTACTTACTTATAGTAATTGTGTTCAATTCCCTGTTCCAATTTGAGTTAAAAATTGTATGAAATTACATTGTGTTATAAAGTTACTGTTAGCAAACTTTGAGCACAGCTCCTGTCAATCTTTGTTTAAACTTTATTAAATACAAAATAGAAATTCTCCAACATAAATACAATTCCTACACAGAAATGCTTGGATCTTAGCGGCGCAATACTCATTGCTTTAACTGTGCTTATGCTTTTGACACACACTGTACGCCATCTTCTGGAGTGGAATCTCCATCACAACCAGAAGTTAACGAGAGCGGGCAAACGTGTGGTGTGGAATGAAAATCACACACAAACATCACAACCGAGATGGGGAAAAAGACTCATCTTCACTTCCACCGTGCCAAGAAACCAATTTTACTTTCGAGCTTTGAAGTTCTCCTTTGCACGGGTATTAGGATGATACACAGCGAAGCATCCAAATGGGCAACAGTTGTAAATTAATAAACCAACAACTGCTGCCGAACACTTAGTTGCGGTTTGTTGAACTTATCTGTGTGTGTTATTCCTATCATACCCCAATTTTCATAATACCTTAAGAAGTTTAGTTAACAACCATTTTAAATCGTTTTAATCTTTAACGTCCTTTTATTGCAATAAAGGCCGCAAGAAGATCAAACAAACAATGAGCAACAACGAAAAAAAAAACACATACCACAAGCACCAAAACACGTTCACACACTCATTTTTCCGGGTAATTCGATACGCTCTGAACCGCGAAGGGACAGTTACACGGTTTGGGCCTAGACGTAGACTTGGATTGGAATCTTTCACCACCAAAAATGAAAAAGCCGTAATTGATAATTGAATTACGAGTGGGGAGAAAAATAAAGCAGCAGGTCAAACACAACATCAAGGACGAGTGTTGATGCGATGCGATACCAACCACCAACAGGTAGCAACATTCCTGAGTTTTATGCTGTAAAATGAACGTTCGATTAAAACGAGAAACATGAGAGGGAACAAACCGAACACAAAATACAAACCACTAAAACATTTCTAAGCACACTCACCGCTCAACTAGTCGAAAAGTGAAGCCATAAAAGTGATCTTTAGGTGTTTAAAATCTTTGCTGTTTCCATTCATATTAAAGCTCTCACCACGTGGTTCCAAATAGGTTTACAATTTTAAGCAAATACCAGATTTTTGCCCGTCAACAAAAAAAAACCTTAACTCAAAGAGATGCTAATTTTATCCCTCTGGAAGAACACCACCATTCTCCCGGTTTATCAACGCAGCTACCGGTACCACATAATTGATCAAGTTTCTGCGCTCGTACAGCGGGAACAACGGAACAGCAAACAAAAAACACAAACATACGCACGCGGTGGAGTGCCGTTTCGCACAGACATGGCCCCAGCGCCATCGCGTCGGTCGGTAGCGAATCATCAATTAAAGCGACCTTATTTAAAATCCCAAATAACGCTCAATTAGCGTGATGACTTCAGTGCTGTGGAAGTGCTGTGGAGAAGGTGAACCGCCGAAGGGGGTTTGTTGCCCCTGCCAGACAACAGTTTGCTGTTTCGGTAGAACAGTTAAAAAGTGACACAGTTTAAGGTAAATAAATAAAACAAATGAATAAATAAATAAAACTCCCCCAAATGCGCGATTGCCAGGCGGGACAAAAAAAAGCTACACCGTGGATTCCAACGGAACGGTTCATCTCTCTCGGGGGATTCCTTCTCTCCCACACCGAGGGAAAAAGCACCAACATCCAACATATTTCACATGCAGAACATGGAAATGTGTGGCTGGCAACAGGGAAAAGAGAGTTACAAAATAAGGGTAATAATAAAAACAGCACCCCAGAACCGAAGTGCGTTAAATTGAATGAACTGTTTCCATTCTGTCCATCAGCAGACACATACCAAACACCAAACCAACCCCGCACGGACCAATTGCCGGTCGGCGGGTTGAGGCATTAATAAATAAAAAAGTGACACTATTTCAGGCGAAAAACTGACGCCACTTTTGTGCCACTGCAGCCCACCCCAAAAGTGGCATTTAACCGCACGCACGCGAGCAAATAAATCATTCAATCTCGCTCGCGCCCACCATCCATTTTGGGGAAGGGAACGTTCGGTACGGGGATGCATTAAATGAAACGCATCGCATACCGATCACCTCGAATCTATGGTTCCATGATTCCTTACGATGATGCGGGTTGGGCCACTGCTGGAAAAGTTGATTAGGCCAAGGGGGTAAGAAACTAGGGTGTATAGTTCACAGTAAGTGAAAAAGAAAGAATGCAACCATCATCATTGCCACCAATCTTATGCGCACGAGTCATATCTAAACACATCGAATACTCCAGTTAATAGACTCATCATGCATCATCTGCGTTATGAGCTCTTGAAAAATAGCTTCTGATTAAGTGCATAACAATGATTAATTGACTTTTATTTTACTTACCTATCATAAACCGCGTGTTAGCAAACTGGGTGAAAATTAAGATATTTCAAACGACTTAACCACTCGAAGCGATCAGAATCATGATTAGAAATCATGTAGAAATCGTTTCAAATTAATCACTTTCGTGTAACTAATTCGGACACATCAACTGTAGTGAAGGCGGTTTCCAGGAGATGGAGCGCGCGAATGTTTATAAACAGGTGTTCCGAACTGATCGTTATGCACTTTAATAATATTCAATAATGAACAAATCGAAAACATCAGAAAAATCAAATTTAACTGTAAATAAAGTTTATATACTTTGATTGTTTTAAATGATGATCCTCTAAGGAGAACTCACACAGATATACTTCTCAACGACAATTGTTTTGGCGACATCTGACAGTTAGTCGAAGTGATTACACGTCAAAGTTTGCTGTTCTCAATTGACAGTTACACTAAAAAGAAAATATTTTAGCTAAATAACTTAATGAAATCAATAACGTAGCAAGGCACAATAAACAACAATAATACAATGTTTCTTCCAATTCTCGCGCCATTGACTGCTGTCAAACTACGCTAAACATCATTCTTCCCAAGCTATCCAAGCTTTATTTGCAAATTGAAATTGAACCACATCTGCACAAGGACAAGAGTAAAAAAAAAAGCTCGGAAACGAGTTTTTGCAGAATTTGTCACCCAACCGTTTGTCCACCCGGCAGAACAAGATGAATGACGTCCTTGCTGGTATGTCAACGTGGCCAGAGCTTAGTGTCGTCTTGTCTTTCCAGTTTGTCCCTTCTGCACCGCGGGTCACTGAACGGAATCATTAGTCATTAAAAACCGAGCTACCTCTGATCAATGAACTGAACCAGTGGTGAACATAGCGCAAACCAGAATGTCCATAATGCGGCTTTGGTGGTAGAAGGAACAAATCGATTAAAGCATCAATCAACGCAAAACGGCGAAGAAGCATTAACGAGCAGGTTCGTTCTCGAACCTTGCTGTCGAGCCTTCTGTCCGAAGGGACGACATTCTTGGCTCGAGCTTGGAACCCGCTCGCTTCGCTATGGCTGATTATCGCGTTCAACGAGAAGTTGTGCACTATCGTTGGTTCAGTGTACCTACTCTGGACATACCAAACCAAGGAACGAAAGGGAAGCTTGTTATCATTAGCAGGTTTTTCATGATTCCTCACGCATAATGCTCCCTCCATGCACTTGTCACCAGCTTATGCCACAAATTCACATTCGCATGAATCAACATCATGCTTACGCATAAAATGTATATCAAGCAGTAATCATACAAAATCCTTCAATCTCTTTAAACTATTGAAGGATGAGAAATCGAATCGAAAGCCTCCACACTCCACAGAGTGAGAACATAATTTTGAAAAATCACGTTCTCCGCAACACGATGATAAGCCACCAAAATCCCTCCTTTATCCTCAGGAACACAGAACCCAAACGACCCCAGGGGTAGCAATAAAGATCTTCGACCCAACTGGACGTCCGAAAACAACATTCTAAGGGGAGGTCGTATATGCCTGCAGTTTAAGTATCGGCCAGCGACTTGTCTACCTACCCTAGACAAAAGGCTCTCGAATTTCCTCACTCGACTTCACAACTCTACTCAACAACCTCGACCGGACACTCGTTTTCTTACGCATTTTCTTTCACTAGTGCCGCTTACTATTGTTTACCGTCCGTTTTAATCCTGCCCTGCCCGGGGAAGCCGGGAAAACCCACAATATACGACGAAAGAATTTCCACCGAAATACGGTCGACTAATTCCACTCAGCCGCACAACACGGAAAATTTCCCACTCGACCGGCGACCGTAAATGTTTTGTATGGGAAAAACGACACCGTACGGTGGAGAATGTGTGGCACCCCATACGGCCAAAGGCTCTAAACCTTTGCAGGTTTCGAGGGTGAAGGACGCATAAAGTGTTCAACGCAACCCCAGGCGGGAGTGAACAGAACGAGCGACGGTTGGTTTGATACAGTCCCATTGGAATGCACCCACAAGCGGGATGGGAACGATTAGGGAGGATCATGCGTCTGGAGAAGAATGCTTTTTTTGTATTATTTGTTGTTCTACTCGTCACGATGTTATCGCGATTTATCATGCGAACAAGTTGAGCCCACCCGAGGGACCATCTACGATGGGAAATCACAACGTGAGATTGAGCAATGATGGATTTGGAGTTTTTGTTCAGTACTTTTGTGAATCGTTCAACATGCGGCTTTTCTTATTTGCTAGTGACATCATTCAGTTTGTGGTAAAATTGCGTTCAAAAAAAAAAGATTAATCGTTGTACAGCCTGTAGAAACAGTTGCCGTATTGTGAAGTGGATAAAATAATTCAATATCTTTCATAACTCCATTTATACCCGAACAGAACAGACCCAGTTGGAGTTTCACATCCGGTAGCTCCGCAGAAGTACAGTGAGGCTCGTGTCTCTTCAACATTTCATACAAATTTTATTTATCCAGCAATCGTTGGATTCTAATTTGGTGTAATTTCCATTTTAATGGGCCCGCTGGAAAGTGGTCGTTGCAAATGCTCACTGCACACACAATGACTGTTTACCATCAAACATGGTAAGTGGCAGCACCGTGTCCATGGGCAATCGATAGAATGTTTCTATTCCGTCCCGCCGGTGCAGACCTCGATTACATACGCTTTACTGGACCCCAATGAGTCAGCGCCAATTTATTAAACCCAAATGGAACCGCTTCTCGCTCAACATTACCGACATATTTGCAGGAGAGTTTAAACAAAGCATTTTTCGAGCGCTGTTTGCAAAAATCGACACCGTTCTAAAGCGATGGAACCATTTTTTTATGACCATTTCGCTGTTTAACGTTCCCGCTTCACAACCTTTCTTAGTAACCTTGTCTCTAACCACATTTCTAAAAGGCTTTAACACATTCAGCCAACACCGTTGAACCGTAACACTGTGGTCCGTTTTATGCAGACAATGGCATTATTGCCCGGGTGCCCAGCTTCTCCCTCCATTGGGTGTGAAAATTCTTTTCCTTCGCTCGCCCAACGCACACTTCTCCGTTTCAGGCGTGATGATCACGATAAGCTGAGATCTTTGGCGAGTTGGTACGGTTTTCCCTCGAGATCGCCAAGCGTTGACAGCACCAAGGCTGGGTACGAGGAGGGCGAAATAGTTTGCGCAAAGCATAACCGGCATAAAAGTGGTCCACACGCGGCTGGAGAAATGGCGTTAAAGGGATGGTGCAGGGAAGCATTTCCGGTCCGATCGGGTGATGCTGTTTACGAAGCACAAAACCGGTTCTCGGTAAGGGACGGTGCCGATCTAGCTTGGTACATGGTCGGAGCTTTGCGATTGGAAGGTTGGCTAAAGGCTAGGCTTGTACAGAACAGTATGCGCTGATCCCCCGATCAATGGGTATTGCTCAAATGGGAATTTGTACATTGCTCCGAACAAGCCTACCAGGCGTACGTTGGAATGCAACACAAGACTAAAAAGGCTGGTAGTGTGCTGGTATTTCACAACTATATTTTGACAATCTGCAAAATAAAAGATTTACAGTTTTCTGCATAACAATGGAACATTTATTCTGAACTTATATGGTGTTATTTAAAATCAAGTATAAGACAACAAAGCAAAAGAGGAAATGCCTTGAGGAATTTGTACTGTTTGCAGTCATTATAGGACTGCTAATACAGCTACGAGCTGTAGATACTACAAAAATCAACACGAAACAAAAGACCATAATCATACATAGCTGTTAAGCTGATTAACAATCCTTGCCAATTACCATGCGAACGATCGGTGCCCAACCGATTTTACAGATGAATCCATGATTAACGACAATTGGTAAAATTGCTCTTCACTTTCAGTTAGCTGCTAGCCCTTAAAAGACAACCGTTCCTTACCTTTCTCTCTATACCCCACGTGTAAATTGTGCGATTGTGGGGAGCAAACTGTTGTTTTGTTTTTGTTCTGTACATTTTCCTACATGTAAAAAGGGAAAAAACACATTTATACCAGGGAAGCTTGAAATCATTCACCCTGCATCGAATGCACGAGCTGGGTCAAATTCATCACCTTCTTCTTGCGAGCCACGATCGCGGGGATACTGGAGAGTTTCGAAGCAAAACGCGCCCTTTGCCTGAGGTTTTATTACACCCGACCAACATGGTACCCCGTGGACGTGAGACAGATGCGCATGCGATCTACCCGTCGACCTGGAAGTGACGTGAAGTTCAAACCGAAATGCGATTGAACTACACCACTGCGCAGGCACTGCTCCGAGCAGTTCGGTGCTTCTGACTCATGACTTTTCATTCCTGGCGATTTTTGCCGCTATTTCATGGCTCCACCGTACGTCCATTACGTATCTTTACGGTCCGAATGGTGTTACCGGAGCCATTTATTTTTCTTGCTGTTGTTCCCCACGGTCATCCGTTGTTCATGATCTTCACGATCGTGGGGTTTAGGAAAGGGGCCTTGAATAGGGCAGTTAGTGTACTCTTCTCCCTACAGTACGCTTGAAGCATAGTTCTACTTTTACCATTTTGTTCAGTGGTAAGTTTTTGGTGAGCATTGCTCAATTCCCCTGCATATATTTACCGTGACCGGGCACAGAAGTCGTGAGCATAAATTCATACATTTGCCCGGCGGGTCAAATTTTTTAGATCAAATATCGTTGCCGAGTTTTCTAAATAAATATGCGCAGCAAAAAAACTGAAGAGCATTGCATTAATTTAAAGTTCAGCACTGTGCGTTGCTCAGTGCATCTTTTGAGATGAGTAGTTTATAAAGAAGAGTAAGTGAAGAGTCTTTCGACTCGAGAGTTCAACTCTGAAAAGATTCATCAATATTTTTTTTTACTATCGAAAAAACGATCGGGAAATAATCATAAAATATTCAGTGTCATTCAGTAAATAAATTCATATTCGAATCTCTGGTTCTAAATAAGAATCACCCAACAACTAAAAACTAAAATCATATTTTTTTGGAAGATAAACTATTCCAACGAAATTCATTACAACTTCACGAAAACGTTACCCCCAAACACTTACACCTAAAACGAGCCTCTCAACCACTTAATTAGCCCCCCCTGCACCCTTCACGAGCAGTTTGCACAACTGAATTAATGATATTTTAGAAGTGAACTAAAACATCTGCCCTTCCGCATTTCCTGCATTTAAGAACAGCTCATAGCCTTCCAAAGCTATAAAGCTGTTTCGCAGCAAACCGCACACCACACAGCCAGAAGCAGTTGTTCATCGCAAACACATCATCTTACGCCTTCACCGTTTGTGCCGGTAAGCGAAAAATAACTCAACGATGAGTCGGCCCGAACTTGGAACTTTATTGCCTCCACGGCATTCTTTCCACAAAATTGGCCTCCTGCCGGCGTACGATTTACCGGTGACTAATGATTGGTCATTCTCCCGGCCGGAAGCTGAGCCCGAAAGGTGAACGATGTAAAGGCGCCCATTTTACCGAAATTCGAATCGATGGAATGGTTTTTTCACTGGCTCATTCCAGTGTCGTTTGGTGGATTTGGGTGAGTACGCTCGGTGGAAATTGGGATGGGAATGCCGAAAGAAATATGATGCCCGATGCCAGCGTACCGTGGCGTTAATGTGACAATTAATTTCATTAGACACGTTTCGTTAATTGGGCCGGATCGTGTTCGATTATGTTTCATTAGTCATGCGGCCAGACCTGGAGGTGAAAGGTATGCTTTATGTGCTGGGAAAACTATAACTGTAGCTAGACATTAATTGCCATCCGTAGATCGGACGAGCAAGAAAGCCATCCTCAGCATAACGTACTTCAAAACTTCAAAACAGCAATGAAATCAACAGGGCAAAATATGGAACTATATCAACATTTAATATAATTATAGCAAATCATAAGCTTTGGTTTACTTTAATTACCTTTAATCATCTAAAATCATAGAAACTATACCTTAAGGCCACATATATTCATATCAGTACAAATTTATGTTACGCTAATACGTTGAAAATCTGAAGCGCTTTAAGAATTGGAACGCTTTGCCAGAACACAACCCAATCTGCCAACGTTAACGAGTAGCAGCAAAGAAATGAAAATTCATTAATTATTTCGAGCAAATCGGGCTTGATTGAGATCATACCCCTGCTGTTGGCGTATTCGCGAACCAAACTGTGTCCCGTCAAGCAGTCCCCCCCCCCCCCCCCCCCCCAAACTGTTATTGGAGCTTGCTGTAAAAGCGCCGCCATGCGCCAACCTCAAAACTCCACCAAGAACGATGTCTATCAAATGCACATCAAATGAAGCGCACGGAACCGCAAATGCGCCACCCCCAAATGGTGGGTGGATACGACGTAAGTCATTAAAAAAAAAAAAAAACATTGAGCGACCGAGCTCTCGAGCGCGTTTTCCGTTCCGGATCAGAATTGAAAACGGATCACATTCCATAGGTCGTTGTGCATGGGGTATGTACACGTGGTGCCGTATTGGAACGTATAACATTGCCTCCAGCGGTATTATGATGGCTGTCAAAGGTTCTCTCCATCCCCTGCTGGTGGGGAGGGCTCTGAACAATAGGGCCATCGTCCGTGGAGGCAATGCATTGGTAGTGAGCGTGTGGAAGAAAAAAAAACGCCCAACGACAAATCAAATATTGAAACGGAAAGCCCGAAAGCAGCTGTATCAGCACAGGGTGGTTAACGTCGGATAAAGTGGCATCGTCTGCGTGCTGGTTCAGCACATTTCGCCTAGCTTAATTCATTATCAGCGCAGAAACGGCACGGATAAGACCCAATAAGACAACCGACCGACGGTGCACACACGAATGGTGGAAAAGTTCTTCTATGACATTTTGGTGTTCGTTCTTCACACACAACAAATGGAATGAAATTTGAAACATTGTCAAATACGAAACCATTAAAGAAAACACAAAACAATACTAATACTTCATCGCCAAAAGGCTATTATCAACACACACAATACACGGCCCTACCGCCCAGTGTGATAATGAAAAAAAAAGCAGCAACAAATTCGCACATTGTTAACACACCATCAGGCAACGTTCTACAAATGAATCTAATCAGGCTCGGCAAAGGGAAAGCAAAAACATTTTAGCGACGCCTTCACTTTGCTTCGGTCGCCTATCGCAATTCGTACACATAAGGGCGAAACGTTGTAGAAAGAGCGGCAACAAAATTATAGATATGCCTCTGTCAGCAAAGATTAGTCGCTGTGACGAAGAAAAGCTTCCGAGAGCTCCAATGATACGGCGTGGAAACAAAACAAAAAATAAAAGAAACATCAGTGTATTACATCTTACGTGCACTGTCAAGCCGATTGTCAAGGTAATTTAGCAATGGAAGGTGGTGAGGGTCCAGTCATTGCCAGTTCTCGGTACATGATATCATCGGAAACTGTTTGCGTTTGGTCATACACACGGTTGAACTGAACTGCAACTGCCGGTTTGTTTATCTAAAGCTATAGGTAGGGAAGCAGTTCGAGTGATGCGTGGTACGTCACACATTTGTGGAAATGGTATATGACTGCTGAAGGTTATTTTCTGCACTACTAGCAAGTGTTACAAACAGTAGCTAATCCATCACATACACACTTAAATACTTCTTTACGGAAAATTAATCTTCCATCAATCAGGGCTGTTTATGGTCCAAGATCAATACTTTGAAACTTTTGAAACTTCCTCCATGCTATCAGTTAGCTGCCGACAGCTGTAACATGTCCCCAAATACCTACCGAACCGATCGAAAGACAATTTACACACTCGATTGCGTCCTGCAATGCACAGACGCAACAGGCGGTAACAATTTTTTGTGACACTTCGATTATCTCTCCCTGCGCTACCCGACGTAAACGCCCCTGTCCAGACATTTTTATTCATAAATGCACCAGTTAGAAAATAGAAGTCTCCATTCAATAGTCTTCGATAACAAACAAAAACCCTGCGTGTGGGTGACTTCATTTTTAACAACATCGCACAAACACGGGAACAAACAGGACAAACCAGCTTTAACGAATATATCGTCTTATCTTATCTTATCTCTGTTTCGGGTGAGGTTAGGCTACGGTTCCACCTATATATGCAGTCGATCGATATGGAGGAGTATCGATTTATTTTGAATGAATGAATTACACAAATGAATGATGAAATTGTCCATTTTATCGAACGAACAAGTAATACATGTGTTATTTTAATTTATAGTGTATGTATTGCAGGTAACATAACTAATGATACAACATAAATTAACCTCATCGATTTTCATTAAAAAAAAACTTTGTATCGTCTTTTCCAGCACTAATTTAACCCACAGCCAGAGAAGAAAAATGCGCCCAACCATGAAGTTCGGAAAAATAATTTCAAGGAATAGCTTCTCGCTCCAATAGCTTTTCACCAGTCGATGGGAACACGTCAATAAAATGCCATCCTTTTGCACCGGCCGGAAGTGCTACCAAAACAGGGGAACCTACTGTGCCCGATTATGTTGCCTCCCTTTAAAGGTTGTCCAAAAGTAGGCAAAATTTGTTTTACTTTATAGAAAAACACAGCATAAGCAGGTTTATTTTTACCGGCCTGTTTGAAAACATCTCATCGACGGATGAACAACTCGATGGAGCTTTATTCATCCAACATCAACCAAGATAAAAAAAAAACAAACCCCCATCAAACAGACTGCACGTAACAGGAGGGTTGTTAGTGATGATGGCTGTCGAAGACAGATGTCATTGAATTCGTCGCACTTTATGTCCCGATCGAGCATCAGAAATTGTCAAGTGAAAGCAATTCCGGCTCGGTAGCCTATTGTTTCTTCCTGGGCCCGATCCAGGTTGAGCCACCCCCACGAGCGGTTGAACAACAACTCGTTAACGACATCAACGTCAGACGAGCGGATAGACGAGAGAGCTTCACATCATGCTTTTTGGGCAGGTGGTGCTTATAAACCACCGTGCCACCTTTGAACGAGGATTCGATTTTGTATTTTGCTCCCTTCGGTCACGGTGTTTGCGTACGGCAGACAGGCACAAGTGGTGTTGTCGTTGTTGGGAAGGAATCGCTGACATAATTTTACCTACGATTGGTCGCAAAAATTCTTACTTTAAATTTATCAATGCGGCATCCAATCAATAACTTTGTGAAAAGTGCTTTAAAGCGTTACCGGCCGGAAAATCCGATTGCCGATAATATATTGCGCTATGAAGCTTATTGATTTGCTTGCTCCATATGTTTGGCAAAGAATGCTTTTGAAAATGTATATAAAAGTAATAATTTTAAAATGAAAAACATTACAAAATAAATGAATAAATAAATTAATACAAAAAAAGAGGAAATAAGCCATTGTAAGTGAATAAAAACGTAATAAGATAAATGAACGAATAAACTGAACAACAAATAAAATCAGAAAAAGAGTAGAGAAATAAAAAAATAACAAATGCATTAAGAAGAAATCAAAGAAGCATTAAATACCTAATGGCATTATTAGATAAGGTAAGATGTTAAACGAATGATTCCAAAAATAAACAGGTGAACACTCCATAAAAGATCAATAATAAAGATAACACGATTTCATTTTCTCACTACAGAGCATAGGCTTATTTTGAATGGAAATGTTACAAAACTAAAAACCTACCCAACTTCTCTGGCCCAGGGTTGGCACAATATGGTGTTACATGTTTGTGCCCATCGTTTGTCTAGTGCCACCAATTAAGACACACACGACGCCATGGCCCGGGCGTGGGATGAACGATCCCGCCCGTTTCCCGGTTGATTTACATTTACATATCGACCGAATGCACACTCGGGGCTCGGATGCACGCCTACACGCGCCCGATCGTAAGCACACACCGAACAATGCTTTGATTTATGCTGGACGACAACCGTGAACGGGTGCGCAACCTTGAGCAAGCGAACGATTAGTGAGCTGTACCACCATCCATCCAACATCGCCATCCGCCGATCATCGATCGACAACACACTTCACTGTACACGGCAGTTGAATAACACCCTTCGAGGGGCTAATAGAAAAGAACGCGAAACTGTGTAGCGTTGGCTCTTTGAAGTACAACGACACACCTATTCGCAACATCCGTATCGTATAGAATCTATCGGCAATGGCCTCGTGTGGCTGAGTGCGGAAGAAAACGCGAGGTTAAAATCAGCTCGCACCACTGCAACAAACACCCCATTCCTTACGATCAAAGCGATCGTCTGTTTTGATGAGCCGCGTGTTCCATGTAGACAACGAAAAGAAAAAGCGAAAAACAAATCACCCTAAAAAACGGAACCAGGTCAGTCAGATAACATTCCGAAAGTATTGCCCAGGAATGGCCAACTTTGCCAACGCTGGGTGCTTGTTGAGAGAGGTGGTGCTTCAGCAAATTGCTAAGATGATTAAGGGTGATTTCGGTGTGTTGTAGCGTGCTATTGATGGCGCTAGATTGCTTATCGGAATCGAACCAGATGTGGTTCGTAGGGGTAGTAACTGTAACTATGCTAACGGAACAACACAGTCCCGGGTTCGTAGTTGTTTGGATAATTTTCCCACCCCGAAAGCTTTTCCCTAATTCGATGCGTTTGCGAACCCACGGCAAGGTTGTTTTCCTGTGCAGAGAATTCAATTTGTGAGGCAGTGAGTTGGAAAATGTGAATGAAAGAAAGTAAAAAAACGTACACAACCTCAACGTCAACATTACTTGTGTCTAACTTTCCCATCAAAACTTTGGAACGTTACTATACGCACAGGAAGCTCGTCTAATATCATTTCGATACCTTCACAACATCATCCAATCCTTTGAGTGCATCCGGAAATACTCCGAGATGCAACGACATCACACAACAACCCAGCCCAGTACTGAACCAATTTCGCTTATCTCGGCGAATCGCTGAAAAGTTGGTCGTATTGCGTCAGTAGACAACCGGCGCCTTTTGACTACCGGACCTGACGGCGTTCGCGCCCGACGGAAGCGGAAACGCGACTCTAACCGCACCACGCCGTACAATAAATGGACGGTGCATGTTCACTGTGCATCCTCAAAGCTCCAGACAACGTGCAGACATAACATCCCGGTGCAACAACCGAGAATTAGACGCTTTTGGCCGATGTTGTACGACAAAAAAGGAGAATGGAACAGGCATGGGGGAAACGTTAAGCCGAGAGAGATATTGTCCGTTTAGGGACAGTTTCGACATGCTCTTTACTAGGGGAGATGTTGGTTTGGATTTGGAGACTCGCCTTTATTACGTTGATATATGATGCTACAGATATTGCAGTTTGAGCAATGAGGTTGGCAAGGTTTCAGAATTTCATTGTGCATTGTAGTATTGATATTATGAGTGACGCTGACTTGAGTAACTCACAATACCGAACCGAAATCCTTGATATAGAGTACCGGGCCAGATGAGATTCGATCCACAAACGTCAGTGTACTCGGCCAAAAGCCCACTCACACGACCATTGAATTACCTGATCATCTCGAAAGTCTAAACTTGACAAGATTCGTCAGATGCCGTAAGGACTCACAATTGAGACTCACAACTCGCTTGAACATAAATGAGATTTCTTGGTAGAAACGTCATTAAAAGCTGAAATCTAGAACATTGACAAAAAAACATCAATAGATTTGAAAGAAAACCAAATTGTTATTTATGGAATCAACTAAATAAATTGATTTGATAATACGTAATAGGATAAGATCAGTAAATAAAAATAGCCTAATTTATATTAAAAATTGTTCTAAAAATTTATTAAAATGCAAAGATTAACCTTTCTTTTACCCATTTTGTACAGTCCATCAAAAATATCTTTATTTTATTTCTTAAGTATTCCATGTATTCCACCTGCAACAGAATACTCCTCTTACAGGAGAAAAAAAAACTCCT
Organism: Anopheles marshallii; assembly: GCF_943734725.1. Classification (NCBI taxonomy): domain Eukaryota; kingdom Metazoa; phylum Arthropoda; class Insecta; order Diptera; family Culicidae; genus Anopheles; species Anopheles marshallii. The sequence goes on from NC_071327.1 coordinate 78,798,179, forward strand.
CTTTAGTTCTATGTTTATGGTGGGAAAAACTAATCAGACCAAGAACAACAACAAAATAAACAATCGCTTACATTTCACGGTTAAACGATGCTCCGATGCTTCGGTTTATTTATTTCATTTCTGCGTCCAAACAAACGTGACGTCGAATGCAATTCTTTTCTGCTTTCCCATATCCCTTGCGGGCACCAACCACCGTCGAAAAGCCCATGTTACCGCCGCGAACAAATGGGCTGTAGTTTAAAACAAAGTAAAGCAGCAACTTTAAGCTAACACATGCTGCTACAACCATGTTACGCTTGCTTGCGCCTTCCTTTTCCCATTATAAGCGGCCCAATAGGAAGGCAGCATAAACACAACATCGTCGTAGTATGTTCGGTCGCGGGAGGACGCAAACAAACGCCGGTGCTACCGAGCCTTTCTACGGATCGGGCACCAAACGGGGAGAAGCATAACGAAGCGTCAAAGCGTCCGAGCCGACTCGATCAAGACACAAGAACGGCAAGCGAATCGCGAACCGAATGGGTTTCAAAAACAAGAGATAAAATGGAAAGCCAAACATAAATAGAGTCCCGCGAGAGAAGAACGAGCACAAACTGTAAACCAGGGAAGGAGCTACCATCCCGATCGTCACAGCCGCAGACACGGGCCGCGCACGCTAAAAGGCAAATGAATGAATTTTAATGAAACGACCATAAAGCATAAGGAGTACTAAACGGCGGAAAGAAAGACGCGCCAAGACGTGAAGCGTTTTTGGCGAAGCGCAAAGGAGCGGGAAAGGAAGAATTACCACAGGGTAGGCCACGAAAACCGTCCGCGTCGAGGTCAAAGAAATCGTTGCTGCTTCTTCGCACAAGCTAAAGCGTTATTGGATATATTGAAATCGAGGTTCGTGCGCGTTGTCGGCCACCGACAGGATGTAAATAAATATCTGTTTTCTTCGCCTCTTCATCTTCCATTCGTGCCGGGAGCGGGAAACCTCTCAAGCGAAGACGGTTCCACAAATCCTTCGAACCGGCTGGAATTTGCTGTCCGCTTCTCCATCATCTCTTTGTTCCGGCTTAAGCTTGGTTGCATTCCCTTCCCTGCCAGAATGCCGACCCGTCATTTCGGTAGCTCCATCATAGTTTTTTTTTTGTACGGTCTCTCCTCCCGGATGTCCCCATTCCTTGGCTGGAACGCGACAGGGTTCGAAAAACTCAATGCAGTTCAAAAATTTCCGCCTATTAGTGCCGCCAGTAACGGTCGGAAGGTCGTCTGCCTATCGCGTTTGCAAAAAGCGGCGAAGTGAGCGCTAGGTGAAGTATCGCGAAATACATTCTTCTCCACGTCCCCAAACAGGGCTAAATCGCCAAGGAAATGGGGAAAAACTACGCCAAGGAAAGGAATTTTCCCACCGGTCTCGAGGAGCAGTGTCTTCACATTGGCGGTTGGTTGGGGGGCGGAAGCGTGGCGAAAGGACGCCAGGAAGAAGATCGAGAACCGCGACAGGAAATGAGTGTTTTAACCTCGTCAAGTGTCGCAACCACATCGAATGGTGTGAGATTTTGCAGACGAACCCCACCGGATGGCTTCCGGTCTTGGAATGGTGCACAGAGGCGTAAAAATATCGTTCCAACGATAAAATTGGATTACGTTCGAAAGGCACTAACTGTCGGCCGAGGCGTGCGAAAAAGATACGTCTTTACGCTAACGGTATGGCAAAAGTTGACATATTTCCGTGTAGTTTTTTTTTTTACATGACGCTCGGTGTTATAAATTATTTGCCTCATAGCACAATAAAAAAGCGAAAATGTTTATTTAACTTGAAGATTTCAGTTCAATGTGCGTTGTATAAAAAAACGAAAACCATTCACTAATAGCAAAAAACGGTTCTTAAACGAAAACGATTAAAAACTCATCTAGATCAAAGATGATCGTGCAGCTTGACGCGACGTAATGCGATTCACCGACACAGATTACATTTAATGGTGTACGGGAGCGTGTAGATAAAAAAAACAGCATAAAAAATCAGATTGGATCAATGCAATCTCGAGTAGATGAATTGCGATATAAACATTGTACTTAGACTATGCAAAACAAAACAAAACTTTGTTTAACAGTAACTTCAACATCAACTGATGTATGCTTCTTCCGTAACGCTCAAGTAGCGCCCTCAAGTAGTCTGCCCAACTTATACAACAATTAACAAAATAATTATCACTGTGGAATCAATGCCTTTCAATAGAACTTTTAATGGAAAAAGTGTGATTGATCATATTGTCATTATAACATAAAATTAGTGTTTAAAGAATATAAGTTTACTTATAAAGCACAATGTCAAGAGGTGTAGGCTTGCCATTTGCTGGCTTTCTTTGACTTTCTTTACCGGTAGCCGGATAGTCAGTCCTGCATTGGTCTGGATAGGATTTTGGACCGGTCCTGTCGTGTGAAGACCGGCGCCGTTAAGAAAATTGATTCTGAAATCGTTTAAAATATTCTTTTAAAATAAACTTACCAATTGCAGGATGCATATTGACAACAGGAAGTGTCGTCTCGTGCACGATCCCATGTCATAGTATTTGTTCCACACTAATCCTATTCAAGAAAACACTGCCCGGCCACACCGCAAGCCGTATAGTGATGAATTAGTGATTGTTTCACCAAGAAGATGATGACTGAAAGCGGCAGCCACGAGATCTACTGTGGAATGAATCACCGGTTCGGATCGGGACGGTACGATCTTCGCTGGTGTGAAGGCTATGGCGCGGTGGTGGACGACTAAACGCATGAATCACAACCCAGCTTCATCGGCTTCGCCCCTTTTCGGTGCTACTCCGTGTTGCCGGTACCGTTTTGCACCAAGCAGACGATCATTCACTGCAGCCGCCGTAAAGGCCAAATCAACACGCGGATGGCGCCAACCGTGCCAACTTTCCGCCAGGAATCGATCGGGCTGTTTAGATTTGGTGCATTCGTTGCTAAAATTACCATCACTTTTTACTTCAGTGGCACACTGCACCGACCGAGTGCGACGCAAACACACACAAACACACACGTGCTCATTCAATAACGCGACCACACTTTTTTAACGCAACACACCACGGTGCATTCTGCGGTAAAAGGTTGCATTGCAAAAAAAAGAGAAAAAGATAAAACGAACGAAAAGAAATGGTAGAGAAAAGGAGACAGAAAATAAATTTGCTCCCGCACGCACTTTACACACGCACACACACTTTGCAATGGAACCTTTCTTTCTTCTGAGAATCACCTGCCGCATCACACTACATCATTGATGTGCACACACACACATGAAGAAACGCTAAGATTGCTTCGTTCAATTTAAAGAAAAGGATCCTTTTTCCCTTTGCGCGAAGCTACGAAACAAAGCCCGAAACACACTCGACAAAAAATAAACCAAAATTACACCCACACAACTACACGAGGGCGACAGACACACACTACACGATCGCGGTTTAAAGAGATCGAATAAAAAAAACACGCGCACACAACGAGAAAGAGCGAGTGGGAAATGGAAGAGTGACACGTTTTACCACAGGGGGGAAAGGTAAAACCGAAAGGCTTTTGCCTAGCGTTGCGGAAACGAGACAAAGCACACGCTCAGAGGCCCGCAGGTTTGGAGCCTCGAGGCGTCCGGCTTAAGCTTCAGGTGTGTGTAAGTACGTGCTGTGTCGCATGAGCTGTTTTGTAAATGTCCATTAAACGCACACCGTCGCCTGGTGTACGAGAATACAGGAAACAAAAAAAACCACTTGCAACTCACAGCAGCAAACAACTGGCACGTTTACTAATTTTCAAACTATCGATCTCTTCTCATTCCTTCTCGCTTATGCACGATCTCTGATCGATCTCATCTCAAATGTGATCGTGTTTTTTGCGCACTTTATGATCAATTACACATGTGTATTAAATCCATTTTACATGTTTAACCACTGCTTAATATACACACCAACGATTCGGCACCCAACCGGATTGGAAAATGCGTCAAAACTACCGTCGTTCGTACCGGGTCGTAGTAGGCACGCACACGCCGCACGTCCGTTCGCGTTGACTGTTGGAGATGGACTTCCTTTTCTTTTCAACATGCGTTCCCCATCGAAGCAGGCGAAGAGCACAACATCGTTTTGGGAGATGAAAATCGTCAACAATCGCTCTCACGCCGCGTACCGTTTGCTCCCGTTGTTTCTTTGTGTGCGTGCCGTTATGTTCGGCATTTGAAAAATAGCTCAATTCTCTTGTTTTCTCTTTCACGCACACTCTGGAAGGCGAATGGCCTCTCAACCACTTGTTGATGCAAAAACGGTATTTGTAAAACGATTTAACTACTTTTTTTGTATTATTTAAAATTAATCTTAAGCCAATTCGTAGTCTAGGTATGAATTAAGATGAAAATTAAATTTAACGGATATAAATTCATACCATAATACATAAATTCATGTTTTTTTATGTATTTATTAATATTAGTTGTTTTTAGCTCATACATTCAAATTCTTCATTCGAAGTTCCCATGTTTAACGTAAAAACAAGCGAGAAAACTAATAGGCTGTTAAAAACCCGAAAAGAAAATCTTTGCACGTGCGTCGTTATGATGAAATTCAAATTTCAAACTGCTCCTCGAGTGTAGCTCAGTTCGTGACTTGAGCAACTAATTTGCAGGGTTCACGGTGCGATGACAAATTCTATACTAAATCTTGGAACAAATGACGAACTTCATATCGTTTTATCATTATGAAAGAAAACGCAATATGATTTAATTACTCGTACTTCCTACGATGGAACATATTTTTCAACTGGATCAATTTTGTCAAGAAACCCCATTCCAAGTTTTACAAACAACCCTGTAAATGACTGATTATTCTAGTTTGATTGGCAAATTCTAGCAGCAGGGCATCAGTTTATCAGCACAATCGCCGGAGCGCAGAAGTCTAATCCGTAGCACCATACGGTTCGTGTACTTTTAATTCGTTCCAGTAAGCAAAGGCTTTTAATAAAGCTGTGCAATACAGATACAATTGAAGTATACATATTCCATTCCATTTATCTTGTTGTTAACCCAATCTAAGCAAATGCCTTTTGAATGTCTAATTCCAGCACTAAATCGCTTATCAGATCTGCTAACAAAAAACGACCTCCATCATGAAATTCCACACTGCTGTCGGTGGTATGATCGTTTATTTGCTAGCGATCATCACTGTTAGCACGGTAAATAGTGCGGAGAACCCACGAATAATCGTAATCGGTGCCGGCGCTGCCGGTATAGCGGCGGCGAGTCGTCTCTATCAGCGAGGCCTGAAAAACATCACCATACTGGAGGCATCGCACCGCATCGGTGGACGTGTCGCTACAACTCCCTTCGCCGGTGGAGTTGTAGAACTTGGCGCACAGTGGTGCCATGGTGAGAAAGGCAACGTGGTGTACGAGTTGGCCTCAGCGTATCCCGGTTTACTCGAACCATCCATCGTTACCGACGGTGCTACCTTGGTACGTTCCAATGGTGTACGTATCGATGAAAGCACTGTTTTAAAGGTCTCAACTATGGCTAATGAGATCATTACGTCGGTCGAACGGGAGGATTTCGCGGGCAGTTTGGGTGACTTCTTTACGGAAAGGTACTGGCAAACTTTGCAATCAGATAACGAATTTAGTGACATAGATCGAGAGCTAGCCGAACAGTTTCTGGTGTTCTATCACAACTACGAGCGCGGATATGCGGCCTACGATACGTGGTTCGAGGTTGCTGCCAACGAAACTGACAAATACCAAGAAGCGGAAGGAAATCCGACGATCGCTTGGAACAGCGAGAAAGGGTATTCTATCATCCTCGATATTGTGTCAGTAAGTGTGTTGATCCGGGACAGATTTAGATTTCAGGGGTTTTTTTTATTACAAAACTCATGAAAACCACTTCACCCATCACAAACAGGGCAATTATCTGGCAGCAATGAATACAACCCCGACGACACCGGTGCCCTTGAACCAGCTCGTTACGTTCGACAAATTTGTGTCTAACATTCAGTGGGATGGAACATCGAATCAGCAAGTTCGCGTTACCACCGATGACGGTTCCCAATACGAAGCTGAGCATGTGGTTGTAACTGTTCCACTAGGTGTACTCAAAGAGAACCATCAGGCAATGTTCACACCAGCGCTACCCGTCATCAACCAACAGGCCATCACCGGAATTTACTTCGGAACGGTCAACAAAATATATCTTCTGTTCGACAAGCCCATTCCGGAAGAACTTTCCACCTCGCTGTCCCTGCTTTGGTACAAGTCCGACCTGGAAGCCTTAAGGCGTTCCAAACACGCATGGACAGAGGCAGTGTCCACCTTATTTCGCGTCGATCATCAACCAAACGTGCTAGCCGCTTGGTTGAATGGGATCGAAGGTCGTGAGGCAGAACTACTACCGGATGATGTCATCCAGGCAGGTTTAGTGCATCTGTTGAGTATTTTTGTCGGGAATCTTAATTTCGGTAACGTGCAAGGTGTACTAAGGTATGTAACGAAGGAAAAGTGGAATCGATACGCATTTAATACACTTATCCCATCCTCTTCTTAGGTCCAAATGGTCATCGAATCGTCTGTTCCGGGGATCTTACTCTAGTCGATCGATGACGACGGAAAAGTTGGGCACTGGAGCGAAATATCTTTCCACGCCTTTGACAGATGCCACTAACAAACCTGTGGTATTGTTTGCCGGAGAAGCTACCAGCCGCTTCCAATACTCCACGGTTCATGGCGCCATCGAGAGCGGATTTCGTGAAGCTGACCGTTTGCTCAAGCTGTATCAGTGAGCTGTAATAATTATTTTTACGAGATTTTTTGATGACATCAATCAATGGTCGCCGCGTCCAAATTCTCAACTACTTGAATACTCTGTAAAATACCTCTATAGGTCCTCACATAGTCAGTCAAAAAGTAATGGCACACCTTTACAAAAGGCTCTCATATGAACTCGGTAGCTATGGTTTATGTGTTCTGAAAGTAAATAAGTATCTAGCTCAACAATTTGAATTTACACTTGTAAAATACTATGACTCACACAGTGTTTACTTCTTGGATAGTCGATTGTGCTAACGCATTATAAATTGCTTGAAAATTATTCTACAAAAAAACTGAATAAACAGCCAGATTAGAGAACTCTTGCAGTGTTAATCAAGGTCCCTGTGATCAGTTACTCATCAAAGGTACGATAAAGCACCACAAAACGGAGCAAGAACTGAATCATTTGTACAGTGTTGACGTAATAAACGCTGCAACAGTATAGGATTAAACATTGATCTAAGCCAAATGTACCGGATCTGTTGTATAGCACTTATCAAGTGATAAGAAGTGGGTGTGTTGCTGCTAACAGGCACGTGGATTCTTCAGAAAACATACCGTATTCTTCACAGAGCAAACTAATTTTTAATACAACAAACAGCTCATTGTGTCTCCAAGTTCGTCCGAAATCGTTTAAATATGGCCCACCAACCGCAATAGAGCACCATTCGCGTGTTGGCTAGAACACACAACGCGTCACGAACAGTGTGTGTCCGGATTCTGTACGATCGGAACTCCATCAATATGAAGTGGTCTACATCGCTGATAGGATTATTCGTCTATCTTGCCGTCCTGGCCGACGTCGTCACGGTGAATGGAGCGGAGAATCCTCGTATAGTTATTGTTGGTGCGGGTGCTGCCGGTATTGCCGCCGCTAGTCGTCTATACCAAAAGGGCTTCAAGAACATCACTATTCTGGAAGCGTCACATCGATTCGGTGGCCGTATCCGTACGACTCCGTTCGGTGGTGGTATTGTAGAGTTGGGTGCCCAATGGTGCCACGGGGAACAGGGCAACGTAGTGTACCAGCTGGCATCGGTCTATCCCGGGCTGCTGAAGTCCTCCATCATTGCGGATGAGGATGCCGCACTGATCCGTTCGAGTGGGGTACAGGTACCGGCAGCAGTGGCGGACCGATTGCAAACCATGGCGGAAGGAATTATTGAGTCACCAGGCAGGGACACGTTCGACGGAAGTTTGGGTGAATACTTTACGCAAGAATATTGGAAAAAGTTGGCCACACCAGCGTTTAAGGACATCAGCCGTGAATTGGCGGAACAGTTCTTAGTGTACTATCACAACTACGAGCGTGGCTATACCGCTTACGATTCCTGGTACGAGGTGGCAGCTAGCGAAACCGATAGCTACGTAGAACCGGCCGGCAACCAGGACATTGCATGGAATGGAAAGAAAGGATTCTCCACCATTCTGGACATTGTTTCGGTAAGGTTTTGTTTCCCCTCAATGCTCGACACACAATCAAAGCAAATTGTCCAACGCCTCTCTACAGGGTAATTATCCAGGAACAACCAACAAAACGCTTACACCGGTTCCGATCACTAATCTCATCGCCTATAACAAATTCGTGTCCAACATCCAATGGAAAGGATCGGCAGATGGTGATGTGATTGTTAAGGCACAAGATGGTACCACCTACGAGGCCGACAATGTCATCGTGACGGTGTCGTTGGGCGTGCTGAAAGAGAACTTCCGTACAATGTTTACGCCTGCACTGCCAACCGTGAACCAGCAGGCCATCACAGGGCTGTACTTTGGCACGGTTAACAAAATATTCGTTCTGTTCGATGCGCCCATACCGGATGATTTCCCCAACACCGTCCATCTGCTCTGGTACAAATCGGATCTGAACGCGCTGCGTCAGTCACCGAACGCCTGGGCCGAAGCTGTTTCCACCTTCTTCCGCATCGACAACCAACCGAATGTGCTGATGGCCTGGATGAATGGGGCCGAAGGACGTCGGGCCGAGTATCTGCGGGATGCGCCGATCAAGGATGGCATTCTGCATTTGCTTAAAATATTTGGCAAAAATTTGAAATTTGGCAACATTTTGGGACTTTTAAGGTAGGTACAAACAAACCATGGTTCGGTATCGCGGAGTTTTGAACGTTTTCTGTTTGGAATTCAACTGCATCATGCATACATTTAGGCGCGAGTCGTCAATCTGCGACCCAACGAAATCCACACTTACCAGTGCTAATTGCGTTCCTTCTCGTTTATCTTGCAGATCCAAATGGTCATCGGATCGTCTGTACCGCGGTTCCTATTCGAGCCGTTCAATAACAACCGAGAACTTGAATACGGGGGCGCGATCTCTTGGAAAACCGGTTAAAAATGCAGCCAATGAGCCCGTTCTGCTGTTTGCCGGCGAAGCTACCAATCCGATACACTACTCCACCGTCCATGGTGCCATCGATAGTGGGTTCCGTGAGGCAAATCGATTGATCAACTACTACAGCTGAGAAGGAGTACCGAATTCATCCGATTTAATGCAACGTGGAATGTAAACGCTAGCACACAAAACAATAAAAAAAACACTGAATTAAGCAAACAACTTTTCTAGTTATTCGTATTTTCGATTCTCTTGCCGAACGATGCACCAACTTTCAATTTCATTTGAATTTCGCCGGAAGCTGTTTGACACTAGCCGAAACCTTCAACAGGTGTTTCTTGACAGCCGGCGACAAAACAAACGTGCCGTGTTCACTCAACTCTGTTTGTTGCCAAGGTAACCATCATTTCGATCGGAAAATAGCTCCGATTTGTGCTGTGAGGAGAACCATTATCACATCCACCTCTGGTTTGATACATTTATCAATCCCTATTTCAGTGTGCCAATCTTATCGTAGGCATGATACGCTCATATCTATCACGCTTCATAATCGTGCCTGAAACACATCTTATTCACTTGTTCGCGGCACAATAGTGTTACCAGGTGTCTAAGCGGTCGTTGTGATGAGTAAATTTGAAGCAAGCGTGCTTATTGTGGGTGCCGGTGGAGCTGGAATAGCGGCTGCAACTCGGCTGCTTGAGCGAGGATTCCGGAATCTAACAATCCTGGAAGCAGAAAACCGTATCGGAGGACGCATTCATTCCATGCGGCGAGGCACAAACGTGCTGGACTATGGCGCTCAATGGTAACGGTGAAGTTGTGTGCATGGAAAGAAACAATCTTGATGCACTTAAATTGCCCGTTTCCTTCCATTCCTTCTCGTCCAAGGGTGCACGGAAAGGAAAACAATTTCATCTACGATATGGCTTCGCAGTATGGGCTGATCGAGATAGAGCAACATAAGGAGAATGATTTGTATTACAAATCTAATGGCGAACCGGTTCCAAAGGAAGCATCCGATCTGGTGATCGACACCTTGTACACTTTACTGGAGGATGTAAACTCTTTGCAAACATTCTCTGGATCGCTTGGAGCATACTACGATAAAGTGTAAGACCTATTTCTTCATCTTAACTTTCTAAAGCTTTCAACGAATCAGTTCTTCAGTATCTTCAGTTCTTAAAGAACCATTAGAGTTAACAGCGAATCTTGAGATTGTAGACATCACATCTTCCTTGTGGCAGGTTCTATGATGCTGTACGCGCTGAAAAGTTTGTCGGGATCGATCAGCACACTTGTTACCAGTTGTATCAGTTCTTTATCAAGTATCACAACACGTACAATGCCACCGATACGCTGCACGAGGTGTCCGGAGCTGGTTTGCTGGAGTTCGAAGACAACCAGGATGAGTTTCTGATTAATTGGAAAAATCGAGGCTTTCATACACTGCTTGATTTGCTCATGGTAAGGTGATTCGTGTTCCTCCAAGATAAGTCTAATATCCAATTCTCCTTCACAGCGAAAACTTCCTGAACAGAACGGCGCACCTATAATGGTAGAAGAGTACACAAAGTTCAATCATGTCGTTAAGTCGATTCAATGGAATGCACGGTCAAGAAGTCGTCCAGAAAATCCGGACCATCGGGTTTCTGTAACGTGTACCAACGGTGCCACATTTAGAGCCAACCACCTCATACTGACCGTATCACTCGGGGTACTGCAGGACATGCACACGCTCTGGTTCGACCCACCGCTGCCCGATCCGAAGCGTAACGCGATCGAAGGCCTCTACATCGGTACGATCGACAAGATGTTTCTGGAGTTTGAAGAACCGTTCTGGCCACAGGATAGCAGCTGGCATGGGTTCGGTTTGCTGTGGGAAGCAAACGATCTCGAACAGCTACGACTCGACGATCGCCAATGGTTGGAGAGTGTGTGCGCCTTCTTCGTGCCGGATCGCACCGAACGGTTGCTGGTTGCGTGGATCTACGGCCAGGATGCGCGTGTAATGGAAGCACTACCCGAACCGGCCGTAATCGATGGGTTGATGTACTTGTTGCGTAAATTTCTGCCACATTTTTCGGTGCCGAATACTCCACGCTGGTTTTCGCGTAGTCGCTGGTATAGTAATCCACACTTCCGGGGTTCGTACAGCAGTCGTTCAATGAAATCGGATGCAATGCGAGCAACTGCAGCAAAGTTGGCAGAACCACTGTTAGATGCATGGGACCACGTACCGACCGTACAATTCGCCGGAGAAGCATCCCATCCACAGTTCTACTCAACCGTGCAGGGTGCGGTTGCTAGTGGTTGGCGTGAAGCGGACCGTTTAATCGATCTCTACCGTACGCAAGTGTCACACGGCACTTCGAACAGTAAAGTGTCACCTTTATTGGGGAAGCTGTAACCCCCGCAGCCATGTACGCTTCTCAGTGGTGTAGGACGCACTCTGTCTATAAGAGTTGTTTTTATGTTTAAAGTTTTATTGAAGACATTTTTTATTCAAGTGATCGATTCTGTTGGCGATTTCCACAATTACACCCTACGATACAACCATCGTAGAGACATGTGCGGCTAATGGTTGTCCCTTGATGTACATTTCCCCCTCTGAGTGGGTTGTTCCGGTGTGTCCCTTAGGATGCTATTGATTCTCCGTTCGAACAAAGACAAAAAAGATGATTCTATGCATTTCTGTACGGTTGATAGAGGGCGGAAAGAAAAGATGTGTTTTTCATGTTTTGCTTCTCATCGAACGGTCACTACATAGAACATTATCTATAACAATGTACGGGGAACAATTGCGAGCGGGGGGACTTCGTATAGGACAATCCTTTACGCAGGAGGTTGCTGTTTTTTACATAGTTGTTTATAAAACGTGTCTGCTTAGTACGTACTGAGAGTCTATCTGTTCTCTTACTTAATTCGGGTCAAAATTGCATGAGTGACAACACACACAGGTGATATACCGCTTAACAATCACACGCACGTGCGCGGGACCAGATTCGTATCTTTTACGGTATGCGCTATTTCTAACCACCCTCTTAAAGCCTAATTGTTTTTACCAAATTGTACCATGTTTCGTTCTACGTCGTTCTGTTCTTGTTTTGCATTTTTTGGTTGCTACCGTTCCTAACCCTTGGCGAGATCGCACCTGTCTTAATCATCGTACAGCAGACATCTTGCCTTTCAACAAGGCGCAACTTTTTGGCCATTCATTCGCTGCTACTTCTCCCTCTCTCTCTCCCCCCTTCTCGGTGTGAGTAATGCTATCGACAAACTAACGCTTTTAAGGAGATGTTTTATTTTGTCAAAAACACATGAGGAACGAACGCAGAAAAATTAATTTAATAAAAAAGGATTTTATTTTTTTAAAAATCTATTACACCAATCACTAAAGGAAGTATGAATAAAGACCGATTTTTAGGAAGAAAATCGTATACAGCAGAACAGGTATGTTTCATTTAGGCAAAAGTCCAACATAAGGGTAGGATGATAAATAAAACAATAACCTTACCTAACTTAAGCAAGGAAGTCTATAGAAATTGCCTTGCGTGATTTTAACATGGCGTTGAATGTGTTAAGACCTAACCAATCAGTGGTGGGCAAATAAATTTTAAACTCAAGTTCTTTTTTGCCTGCCAGACGTGGGGCATCCAACTGTATTACAAAAAATGAATTTGTATCATTTAAACATATAGCTGAGAAGTAAAAGCTACGAAGAAATGAAAATGTACTTCAAATACCGTTCACTATGTTCAAAGAGCCAAAGCGATGGTTCCACATCATACCGTCGTAAACACGGCTTTTTTGTGTTTTGGCAACAACCCATAACAATGACTTTTCTTTGTCTATGCTCATGTTAAGAGCCGAATAAAAGACATTCGTATGACCATCGTGTGCACGGTATTTGAGCGACGCATTTTTTTTTTCTTGAAAAAGGTTGGACTCGAGCATAAATGAAACATAAATATTGCGACGTCTATGGACGCTTGTGTATTGGACACCTCCCTAATATAAGCAATAGAATAAGAAAAAGGAAAAATCCGTACAACGCATTTTCATACTATGTTTCCTTTTTGTACGTACTATTGCCTCAACATTGCGTTGTCAAATTAGTTTGACCAATGCCAATAACACATATTGCGACGCACTTGTATCGTTTTCCTAGATAGATACAATCTTCTTCCGAATCGAGAAGAAAGTCAAAATTAAACTGCATACAAAATGTCCCTACATTTAATCTTTGTACAAAGCTAAACCTTCATGTCGTGTGTTCTCTCTTTCTCTCTCTCTCTCTCTCTCTCTCTCTACAATACGGCACACAAGAACACGGAAAATTAAAAAGAGGGGGAAAAAGGATCGAGAAAAGCATAACAAGGCCAATTTAATTTAAAAAAAATATCCTACTATTAAATTGCCTGGTTTGTCTACATAAAAAATAATCGACCCTGCTTACACTAAAGTGAGCAGATTTAGTTTTTTTTCTCGTATCTTTCTGCGTTAGTGTCAATTTAAATCGAGCAAAAGACGTTTGTACACATAGCGACCATGGGATATGTGGCATTAACCGTTGTATTACCGTCCATTGTAACTGAACCTGAGTAAAATATAAAATTATATATCAAATACAATATTATATCAATGAGGCCTCCTGTTCACCGCAAATTTGGGAACACGGGTTAAGCTATACGCGATAGTTCACAAGCCCATCATCCGCTATCGTCATGTGTGCGAACGTCTTTCCGAACGCAAGTCTTCTAGCGTGCATTTCCAGCGTATGTGTGTATGACGGCCAAACATAATCCACTTCTTTTAGTCTGCCTCTTCCTTTTGCCACGGCAGATAAATTCTATTTCCTTATGTTAAATGTAATATATGTGCAACGTGTGTGTTGTTGGGTGTTTTTTTGAAGCTTTCTTTCACCGAGCGCCGTTTTTGTTCGCGATCTTTTACATTTCTGGGATCAAACATCTAACCTCCCTTTATAGATCCGTCTCTATTGAATAGATTGTTTACATCAATTATCTTTTCCCCGATACAATTTGCAACTGAACGTATCGGCTATCAATAAAAAAAGTGTCTTAACATAATATGAACGGTCGCTTAGTATTGAATTTACCTACGTTCACAAGTTACGTCCTCTTTTGCTCTAAAAACTAAACAATGCTCCTCGTGTTCATGTCCATCTTTCTAGTGTATGTGTACACAAACACAAACGGTGATACGTACTAAAATGAATGCTTGTATCCCTACGCCGGGGGAGCACACAGAGATATCCATATATACAATCCTCTCCGTTCCAATCATATCAAGCAAAACTCTTCCACACCGACGATCACCTACTAGCCATCACCTGCCGTTGTAAAGCCACACATTCTTACAATGCATACACATTGGTGGCGGGTATACATTTGTTACCCAACGCAACAACTATTTCTTCATGACTTGGTAAAACCACAGAATGCTGCGTCGTGTGCTTCTTGTTTCGACTGGTTTCACCTTTTCTCTCACCATTGTTCACATGCAGCAACGGGATCCAGGCACATACCATTCTAGTTGCCCAGAACGTGCACATCATCCTGCTCCTTTTCTCGCTGGCGCACGGCCACGGCAGTTTCCACCAGCAAGTATAAACACTTGAACTGATCCTTATCATCGCGTATTACACCTACAAATAGCGAATGAAAAAAGAAGAGATGAAATTAATTCCAAACAGATTTGACCGACAAACGTACAAATGATAGTTGTTTAATTACTAACAGGATATATTCTGCTTCTTCTTCGCATTTGTCTATTTTGGCTGCTTCATTTGGTTTCATTCTCCCTATATTCCCCACACCAACTTACCTTTTACCTTCACTGCCGTTGTCGTATGTGGATTAGTGTTCTGCGAGTTGTTGTTATTGTTGTTGGTATTATTACCGCTCGGTAACAGTGTGGCCGTTATCGTCTTGGCGTTCGATTCACTCAGCGGCGTTGCGGTCACGGTCGTCGTTTTGCCGGAACTCGTCACGACAGTTAGTTTCTTGGGGCCCGCCTTAAGCGCCGCTTGTAACGGGACGGCTGTCAAGTTGCCGCCAAGTTTCAGCGTACCGCCCTGTGTTGTGATAACGTTCGATTGGCCGATGATCACTCGCTGCATGCCCGATGGTACTGTAAAATTTCAGAAGACATACATTTTAATGGAAAATCATTAACAGAAAAGAATTTTATGATATATACATAATATTATAAATCCATCGAACTCAAGCATTAACAGAGCATTATGGACTTTAAAATATAAAACTTGAAAGTAGGAATATGTTAGTACAAAAAAGTCCATGCTAAAAAGGGTTCACTTTCTTTTCACAATTGCATACATTCAGGCATTTAGTTGTTTAATAAGCTTGCAGTGATAGTACCTGGTGTAGATGTAATTATTTTAGCAGCAGTCGTCGTCACAGTTGGGCGAACTGCACCTTTTAGGCAACCATCATCATCATTCGATGTCAATAAACGGAAATCAATAAGCGGGAACATGGGAAAGTAAATCCAATTAATGTTGATGTCTTTCACACATTTTCCCTATTTTCTTCGACACCGTATTTGGATCTTTAAGCAATATATCGGACATAAGTTCTCTGCTTACCTGTAACATGGGTCGTAGTTTGCTGAAGGGGTATATTAGCGAGATTAGTGTGTGACGTCGTGGTAAAAAAATCATTTTCACCCCCATCCGATGCAATGACTTCCTCTTCCGTGATTCTGTAACAGCAAAAGGCGTTTAAGAAATGAGTGACTACTATTGCAAATTATAACGCATAAGCAACACTTACTCTTCCGGAATTTCTTCATCCTTCTCATAGCGGATTATGCCGTCCCAGTCGCCCTGTTCCGTGACTGGCATCTCTTCTTCGCTTTGCGCGTACTCATACTCGATGTTACTGTCGTCCGAACTGTCATTAATAAAAACCGGCATTACTTTCAGTTGTTTAAAAACCAACCTTAATATGCTTACCGATAGATGATGTGATCTTCAAAGTCTACATCTTCCTCTACTTTCACCAAACCGGATGGTGTTTGCACAAACTGCTGGCCGTGGCTGGTGATGATATGCGGTACGCCATCCTCGATCACCTCCTCCTCCTCGATGATCTCCTCCGTCGCACCGACAATCACTTCAGACGCTGGGCTCATCGTAAGTGGATTCTGCCCATCGTGCCCCACTACTAACTGACCGCTTAACTTCTTGCCCCGCCGAGATATGGTGTAGTGCATTGGATCATGCCCATCACGACGAATCATTTCCGGCAATATACGCCGCCGCGCGTTAATAAACCAATTGCACACCTGCAGAACGTGTGTTGAAGGTTTAATTATTGCTAAAACATTGGTTTATTGTTCACAAAAAAGACTCTACGACACATTACCTGTAACACCGTCAAATTGGCTTCCTGTGACAGCGTAAGCTTCTCGGCATCGGTCGGGTACGCGTTGAAGCGATGTTCGTACAACCATCGTTTTAAAATTTTTACCGACTGCTTCGGAAGATTCCCGCGCCTTTTTCGGCTTGAGCTTTGGTTGCTGGAGTTCATTGTATCGTTTCCATCCGGATCGCTCTTGAACGTCATGTCGCCCAGCGTGTGCTCCTGGTCCGATCCCTCCGTATCATCGGCGCTCGATGCATGCTGGAAATGATAGTCTTGGGCTGCATATGCGGGAGTGTGTCCGAAGAAAGCGAGGAAAAATATGATAAGATAATGCGAATGAATCGACTTAACGACATAAAAAGAGAGATACAGTGAAAAAACAAGACAAAAACTAAAACTGATAATTGTTTAACCGTTAAACCAAAACAAATCGTTTGCGATTGAAAATACGCGCGCATATAACGTAACCACCAAAACATAAACATAAAATCGAAAGCCTCAATAAAACTTTCAATTCCAGCTGATAAAATATGTCAAAATGACAAACAGGCCAAGAACCATTGAAACACCAACACAATCACGCACACGGCTGCAAAACCAACGCCAGGCGTACGCTTCGCGATACGGGCTTATGTCAATCAAGGAAATCCCCACTTCAGCACTTTTGCTCGAACACAGTTTGTTGTTGGCTACACACACGGGGAAAGCATAGTAATGCGCTGGTGCAATCATCCGCGTGACAGCCTCGGATTAAACTGCTTAATCGAACAAACGAAGTAGACCTTTCTTTGATTCGCATTTTATTTTGTTGATTTGCCGTTTATTCAAGGGAAAAACTATCGCTTTTATGTATTTAAGGCATTTCATGTATTTCTATATGTGCCACTGTCTAAAATTTATGCTCTCACCAACACACACACAGACAGTACGCGCTTCACAGCATTTTTCGTGTACAGTTGCGTGGTATAAATAAACAACACATAGCTACGGCGCGTACTATATCTAACCCCATCTTTAAACTCATTGGATTAGCCAATTTAGCCATGGCTTTTTTAACCGCAACTAATTACTTGCAAACAAAACATGACAAAGAATCATTTTTTCTACATGGCACGCTCACGGAAACATGCATTCCCGCCTTAAATTTGGTTTTACTCAAGCATTCTTCCCTGTTTGTCGATGGCATTATTTCGCCGCTGTCGCCGGGCGCCATGTTGGATTTCTTCAGAAATGTCACCCTGACACAAGAGAAGCACCGCATCGGTGCTTAGTTTTATCCCGTATTTTCAAGTGTTTTGCTCTCGGTTTTTCATAAACAGCGAGCTTTTACATTAATTTACAATAAAACGCCATCGAAGGAAAGCTAGATAGCCCATTCGGGGCTAGTCTGAGGTATAAAAACATGCTTGACATTAGTCTTGCCTCCCGCAACGCATAAAGACACTCCCCCTTCTCCTCGTTCATTCCTACATATAGGACAGACATCTTTTGACGTTGAAAATTATGCAATACATATTTTGATAGTTCTCTTGTTTACGAATCGAACGGAGGGTAAATCAAAGCAATTCACTACTGAAAGACTGTCACTGTTTATCTTTTAACGGTCAGCGAAAAAACTTTGCTTCGCCAGAGATAACGCGCGCACAATTCGACCCATCGTATTCTACTGCCAACAGTGTACGTACCTTCGTTTTCCTGCATTAGCAGCTTGGTCTGGAAGGTGGCCTCTCGCACCATGTCCCGCACATCACGCTTCATCGTGCCCGTACCACCGGAGGGCGTCAGCACGGTTGTCGATTCCATGGGTACCATCGTTATTTCGAATTCCTCATGGTGCATCTCATCGGGAGAGAGGATAACCTCGGTCTCCACGATTTCCTCGATTTCCTCAATTTTGAGGCTGTTTTTGGTACGGAGGTGTCAACGGAAAAGTTGGGCACAGGGGGTGGTATCAGCCGACTGCGTTGCTGCTACTCGTTTCCTGATGGTTTTCCGTCCTTTTGCCTCTAGAATTGCCGCTTCGTTGCTGTGTCACGTACTGGGGGACACCGTCTGTCGATACTTGCGCCAGCAGTGACGCTCTGTTCCTTGTTGTAGCTGTTGGAGTCCTGTTTTATCCGACCAGAAAAAGTGTTTGAAAATCGAAGCTATTAGTCACTCCTAGATACGATATATAGCCCGCACCAGCACTTCGTTCATAGCTCGTTTGCTGCGTACGTGCACAGTAGATAGCTGTGTGTGGGGTGAAAAAAGAAACTAACCACTGTTTCGTTTCACAACCACCACTCTGTGCTACGGGAAACACCACTTCTTTGTAGCCACACCGTTTCCTGACACAATTTCTCACTGACCACCGGCTGCTGCTGCCACATAAACCACCGACAGCGTAAACATTTTCAGCGTATCGAAACCATAGCAAATGTTTCACACAAAAACCACAATTCTGAATGCTCGTGAATGTTGTTCTGCTGTCAAAAATCCTCTGGCTGGTGTGTGTTGAAGAGAAGCGGAGAATGCAGGTTGTTGGGAGACGACGCACGTACGAGAAACAACAAAGCCAACCGATGGCTACTTGAGAACTGTCAGCGCTGACAACGAGTTGTCTATTTCGAACGCGGCAAAATGCTGCATCCACACTGCCTACCCCTGTCGATGTACAATGATGCTAGGTCGATTCACGCTGTACGAAAAAACAAAATGGCGCCCCTCTGCAAGGCAACTCGCAATGCAAGCTGAAGTGTGCGTGCGTACGCTGGTGTGCGTGCAATATGTCAGCTGTCTGTCAACGGCGCATTGCGTGCTTTTTCGCCTTTTTTCACTTCGCGTTATGTCAAATTAATCAATAAGATTTGGTACGTTCGATCTACTCAGTACAGCAATAGAGCATTAAATTATCAATGAAACCCATTTTTCATATTTACAAGTCTGTACCATTGTAAATTGTACAAAGAGATGAGACATTTTACTCCGCATTTTTTCCGCTCGACTCCTGCGGATACATTATTCACTCACACACGCGCGCAACGGCACACAACGCACACCGATGCGTCTTGATGAATGTGCTATGCTGCAGCATGACAGCCACTGTCAGAAAGATACATTTTCACCAATGCTCCGTTATCCTAATTGTTTACAAAATTCCCTGCGTGGTTAGCTAATTTAATCACTCCTAGACCCGGGCAAAGTTGCTTATTTCTGCATTGCGATGCAATAATTTCGCGAAACCGCATGCCACATTCATTCCTGAGTGACCAATCTAGGCAGCATAATACAAAATGGCTTCCCATTCTCGCATGGGATTGCACCGAGTATGGGCGTAGATTTTCCCCAATTCAAATCTTACGGGCAAAACTACACCCAATCGAAGAAAATGCATCAACATAAACAACCCTTACCGATTAGGTGCAGAATTTAGAACAATTAGTGGCGCGCCGAAAACGAAATGTCACTCAAAATCATCATACCTCCCGTTCTTGCATCCTTCCTCTCATAAACACACACACACACACATAGACGCACGCACGGGACCAAATGCAAGGGAAAGCTTTTACGCGTCAAGCTTCCCGTGTGACGGCTCTTGGTTGAGCGCAAAAAGACGTAAACTATCTTTCACGTTTGTTTACACTCGGATTCTAATGCGAAAAGACACCTGCTTGCTACATGCAGCTCTTTTGCGAGACAAACTAGTTCAATTAGGCAGGATGTACAAAGTATTGCCACTTTTTCACTTCCTCCACTAGAGCAAGCGCTCTTCGGCATCACAACGCAGTGCCAGGGTAAAATT
This sequence comes from Anopheles marshallii, assembly GCF_943734725.1. Taxonomy (NCBI): domain Eukaryota; kingdom Metazoa; phylum Arthropoda; class Insecta; order Diptera; family Culicidae; genus Anopheles; species Anopheles marshallii. The sequence goes on from NC_071327.1 coordinate 78,818,544, forward strand.
CTAGACAGAAAACACCACAACCGATCGCAGCACAGGAAATATACGCTGACTGTAAAACGATACACTTACCTTTAGATAATCAAGACACAACAGGGAATGCACTCCTGGTATCAATTTGTTGCTGTAAATTTCCGGTTTTCAACTTTTTAACACCGACGACGCCAATCGGGCGGATTATTTCTTCTGAAGACAACCTGTCAAATGTCGAGCGCGTTGTTTGACAGCTGCTTTGTTGCATTGCACTGTGGGATGTTATACATAGAAAAGTGTATTTTCAAACATGAATAGTTTTCGAAAACTTTATCAAATGAAATACAAATACAGCATGAATAACAAGTAAATTAATTTATATCATTACAAAGAAACGATTCAGAATTTAAATTCGTAAACTCTGCTATTCGAGGTGTTCACACATTCCATGCATTCAACTAAACGTTCAAGCAACCCTGTGCCCATCGTAGTTGCTCAATTTCCGTTGATGTCCATTTGTTTCATTTTTCTCTCTTTCCGCCCCTTCTTTTGATGTTTGTTTATTAAATTATGATTCACAAGCACTGTTGATTATCAGGAATCAGCTGACAACAGAGTTCTAGGGCGATGGCGACGGAATTCCTCGCCGAGAATAATGTGTGTGGTCAAACGATTCTGCAGATCGTCGCGGAAGGCAACACCATCATATGCGAACTATTGCGGCTGAAGGATTACGTACCCGAGCTATTCTAGTGAGCAGTTGGGTGTTACTGTGGCTTAATTCAATACTAACCCAAAACAACAAAAAAATCTATCCCCACTTTAACCTGCAGCTTGAAAACGAAGGACGAACAGCAAAAGTATGGCGAAATCATTAAAGATTTTGGGTACTTTCAAATTGCCGATGCACAGGAAGCAAAGATCGAAGCGGACGAAAAGCTGCGGCTGCTTGATGAAGAACTGCGGGAAAACTACATCGTCACGCTCAATAGATTCTATATCGTGTTTGAAAGCATTCACAAGTACGTGAAGGACCTGAACACGTTCATCGAGGAACTGAACACGGGCCTCTTCATACAGCAGTCGATGGAGAAGGTGTTCCAGGATGCGGAAGGAAAACAGCTAATGGTAGGGGGCTAACGCACATCACCCCCAACGAAATTGGTTGTTTTTAATTAATTTCCTTCTGTTTTAGTGTGAAGCATTGTACCTGTACGGAATGATGCTGCTGGTAGTCGATCTACACATCCCCGGCCTCGTAAGAGAACGCATTCTGGTGTCCTACAACCGATACAGCGCACTGAAAACCCACAGTGACAGTAGCATCGACGAAGTGTGCAAGCTACTGCGTTCGACCGGGTTCAACGATGGTGTTCCCGGTAGCACCGGTGGAACACTTGGCCGTAAAGTGGCCAGCTACCCGGAAGACTTTTTCGCCCGCGTCCCCATCAGTCCGCTGTACATTGAAATGGTCATTGGTCGGTTACGATCGGATGACGTGTACAATCAAATCGCAGTTTATCCCCTGCCGGAACAACATTCAACGGCCCTCGCAAACCAGGCCGGAATGCTGTATGTGTGTCTGTTCTTTTCTCCCAAAACACTACACAATCAATCGGCACGAATGCGCGAAATCGTCGACAAGTTCTTCTCGAACAATTGGATCGTATCGCTGTACATGGGCATCACGGTTAATTTGATAAGTATGCCACCAATCGTTTCTTCCTTTGGCCATTAGTTTAACACTCGTCCATATTACAGGTGCCTGGGAACCGTTTAAAGCCGCCAAAACGGCACTCACCAACACGCTCGACAATGCAAATCTGAAGGATATATGTCACCGGCAAAAGCAATCGATGGAAACACTCCTTAGCCGCACCCGGAACATTCTGCGCGAAGGGAACCTAAGCGAACAGAACCTACTCGATCATATGCCGCGCGTGATGGCTTTGGTGCGTGACTGTAACATTACCGTGCGCTGGATAATGTTGCACACGAGCAGTGCTAACACGCTTGATGTCGGTACGACAGCAGCCACGAAACGATGCCGCCAGGTTCGGGAACTTATCGAGCAGGAGATCGAGTTCCGGGGTGTGCTATTTTTCGAGCTACTGCTCAACACGAGCCAGCTAGAGTTGAAGGTGCGTGAAATGTTGAAGCGGCTGCTGGAGGAACGCGACGATCGGTGGGCGGACTATCGCCGGGAAGCCACTGATCGTATGCAGGACCTAGCGGATGCGTTTTCTGGCGAGCGGCCGTTTGTGAAAACGCGTAAAAACGACAGCCTTAGCCGATGCTTCGCAAACATACGCAAAGAGATCGATGGGCTGAGCAGGGAGGAGAAGCATTTGAGTCAAACCGGGCGCACGATCATTCAGCTGTTGCAAGCCTTGGAGGAGGTGCAAGATTTTCACGGGCTGAATCGCAACATGCAGGTAAAACAGCATATAGTCGAGACGCGCCAGTATCTACACGAAATGTTCCATACGATCAGCATCAAGGAGAACGATCTGATTAATCTGCAGCTGATAGGAGATTTTAGTTACGCCTGGCGACTGATCGATGGGTACACCGGGATGATGCAGGAAAACATTCGCCACCAGCCGAGATTGGTGATCAAGTTACGGTCCACATTCCTGAAGCTCGCATCGGCACTGGAGATACCGTTGCTGCGCCTGAATCAAGCCGAATCGGAACATCTGATCGATGTATCGCGTTACTACAGCAACGAGCTAGCGAACTTTGTTCGGAAGGTGGTACAAATCATTCCGGAAACGATGTTTACCCTACTGGCTCAAATCGTTGATCTGCAGACGAACGTGCTGAAGGAACTTCCGGCCCGGCTTGAGAAGGAACGCATGAAGGAGTACGCACAGTTCGAGGAACGGTTCCAAATAGCGAAGCTTACCTACACACTGTCCACCTTTACCGAAGGCATTCTGGCGATGCAGACCACGCTTGTTGGGGTGGTCGAACTCGACTCGCGGAAACTGCTTGAGGATGGCATACGCAGGAAGTTGGTGCAGAATGTTGCCGACGCGTTTCATCAGCAACTTGTGTTTGGTCAAAAGGTAAAGGAATCGGAACTGTTCCCAAAGTTAGACTCGCTGTACAAGATCATCCACGGGTATCGACGTTCGTTTGAGTACGTCCAGGACTATCTCAACATTCATTGTATGCGCATCTGGAACGAAGAGATGGCCCGCATCATTCGGTTTAATGTGGAGAAAGAGTGTCAACCGTTCCTGAAAAGTAAACCACACGAATGGGAACAGCCTGGCGTGGGGTTAAATGATGACCCTGACGGAAGTTTGGTACCAATTCCGATCTATCAGCCAGTCGACATGACGTCGATTAATTTCATGGGACGATTGGCAAGAGAGGTTCTGCGTATTACGGATCCAAAGTGAGTAACGTTGGCCCAGGCAGTTAGCCTTCCCATTCTTATCTCCTTTTATCTCTACCATTAGAACAACGATCTACATTGACATTTGCTCCAGCTGGTACGACTACAAAACGCATAAGTTGCTGCTAACGAACAAATTTGCCAACAAAATCAACGAAACGTTCGGTCCTGCTGGTCTGATCGGACTCGATCGGTTGTACGGTGCGATGCTCAAATCCGAACTGGAAACCCTGCTTGGTACGGTTCAGCGCAAAATCCAACACGAAGCAAACTGGAGCGATGTGTTGTCGGGAATTAAAAGTGACCTGGAGCGTGCGGATATCGTGGGCAATCCTGTAAAAACCTACCCTACATTTATCTCGAGTACGTCACGCTTCTTTAGCTCCAGTTCGGCAGGCGATTGGTTGTTGAAAATTGGCCAGAAACAAACAGTTCGCTGTCAGCTTGCGCTGGAACTCAACTGCAGTTGTAAGATAAGGGCAACAAAACTGGAAGCTTCTCTTAGAACGTTAAACGAGTAAGAATGGCCTGTAAAAATTTAACAATCTACAGAGTGGCTAACGTAAACTAATCTTTCCTTCCCTTCCAGAGCAATTCTGCTTGACTTTGAGCGTCACATGCTCGATGAAACTCAACCACTCCCACGTCCCGAATTGATAGGGGAACTGAACACATATCTGCTGTTTGCCGGTTTGTACGATCCTTACCGGAAGGTGTACATCAAGCAGGAACCGCCACGTTTCCTACCGCTCGTACTGTTTCTGTTTCTCATCTCTACACTGCCTAAGCTGCAGTACATGGAAAATGTGGACAGTTTGGTAGCCAAAAGGAAAAACGAGTCGATCGATGGCCATCCGCTAACGATCGGATTACTAACCGTGTTGCGGCAGTTCGATGCAACCGAGACGGACATTTTCCTGCAGTATCTGTGCCAGTATGTGCTATCGTTTGTGCACGCTAATTTAGAGTAAGTTCCTTTGATATCCGTTGCATATTTTGGAAAAGAAATATAACCAATTTCCATTATTTCCAGAGCGAAGAACGCTATAGGCGTTGAAGCATTATCCGCGCTGCGGTTTTTAGAGATCTTTACCCGGGTCGCGGATATACCGAGAAGCTATCTGGAGCAGTACCTTTCAGCGGTTATCCTGGACCAGTACATATTTGTGTCGGATATTAAATGACCTTTGTTTTTCTTCAAGTTATTCCAATAAATCACCACAATATTGTTACGCCAGTAAGCCTTGCGTCAAACGGCTTTCTAACTTGTATATTCGTGTAAATCCAATCAATGATTATGGCCAATCGAAATCACAATTTATACAAAACTTCAACTCATTGGCAACAATAACTTGTGTGCACTTGCTTAAGTACGCAATAGTTAACATTTAGCAGCGTCACTTTGGGCACTCCGTTTTGCGTAGGTATTTTTTCCCCGAAGGCAACGTGACACTGTTTACGCCTGTCGGGAACAATGACTCCAGCTGATCCTCCGGAACCGTCGGTTGCACCATACACATGTCACCCGGCATCCAATCGGCCGGTGTCGCAACCTTGCGCTTGTCCGTCAGCTGCATTGAATCGATCGTGCGTAGTATCTCCGCAAAGTTGCGTCCCGTTGTCGCCGGGTAAAGGATCGAAAGGCGCAACTTCTTGCCAGCATCGATCACAAACACTGCCCGGCACGTTAACGGCAAACCGGCTGATCCGATCTCATCCTTATCGAGCATGTTCAGCTTCACCGCCAGCTCCCGGCGCGAATCGTCAATGATGGGAAAGGGAAAAGCATCGCCGGTGGCCAGCTGGCCGTACGCTTTGATGTCCTCGATCCATCCGCGGTGCGATTCTACCGTGTCACATGATAAGGCGATCGGTTTCACATTGCGCTTGGCAAATTCCGGCACCAGTTTCGCCACCGCCGACAATTCCGTCGTACATACGGGTGTATAATCCGCCGGATGGGAAAACAGAATGGCCCAACTGTCGCCTATCCACTGGTGGAAATCGATCGCACCGATTGTGGTATCGGCACTGAAGTTCGGGAATGGATCACCAAGATTCAGCGACATTGTTTACCGGCGCTATCTGTTTGTGCAATAAACGAAAGTAGATTTGGACCGCTGGCCTCACACAAATGCACGAACGTCATTCAAATGTGTCAACAGTGCCAAACAATTGGGGACGATGTGGAAGGTTACTCGATTGAAAAATTAAAATTTTTATATTTTGTTTACACAAATATTTTGCAGTTTGAGTAGTGAAATTCGTAAAGTTTTGAATTCGCATTTTGGACACAAATGGTCAACTTGATTACGCCTGGCGGCACGTACAGATCGCCTCCTAGTAGCTCAATATTGTTCAGGGTTGCTTTCCATGCTCGATTTAAATATTCGTTCAACTGTTTGCGATCGGCGGGGAAGCAAATGTAGGAAAATTTAGCCCACCAATCATGAAAACCCCGTAATTTGAGGGTAAATCCTTGAACAAATAAAAAAAACCTATTTGTTTGATGTTTTAAACCGATACGCCCATCATTTCTTTCCAGGTGACTGTAATTAAATCCGAGAATGGAGAGGCCCTTTTGCAAATGATTCACCGTACATTTCGGATACCAAATAAAAGCATAAACTTTTGAGCAAAAGAATCTACCATTTCCAGGTAATTTAATATGTAAACAGATAAATTCAGTTCAAAATATATTTCTTATCAGTATTTCTAAACGGCTTCTATAATCAAACATCTTAGTGATGGGATTTTCGTTACAAAAAAAACACATTGCTGTTTTCTGTTGTACCTATATGATTCTACGAACATTCCATAGTTCCCAATATGAATAAAAGTGTAAAAAATAAGTAAATTTAAAAAAGAAGAAAAAAATTGTGACTCAAGTGTGTCATTACTCTCATGCAGACAAAGCTAATAAGTTGACCGTATAGTTCAACTAAACATGCTTCATCAATGTTATTTTGCACTTTACACATTCCGTTTGGTTGCACTGTTTGCCCCTTTCTTGTTGTTTAAATAACATTACCTTACTCGCCTATAATTAGCTCGTTAGCCTCCACTAATTCAATAGGTAATGAAGAAAGTAGTAAAAAACAATAAAAAAAAGGTTACGGTCATTTAATTCCATCAACGATTAAACTGAAAGTTACGTGTAAAGGGCATAGGCACTGAAGGTGTGTATCTGTGTGTTTTTAATATAATTATCGAGAAAACCTTCGGTTTAATGGAAGATGCAACGATTCAAATCATTAACAGAGTAGGAAGAGTTGGCTAAACTTGCTGAAACCTATAGCTACTTATGCGTGTAATATAGATATGGTAAGGACGAAAGCTACCATTGCAAAAACACGTCATTGTACATACAATCGGACCATGTTGTACGTATTATTGATTATTGGTTTTTCCCTCACACGTTACATGCAAAGATTTCAAAGCTCTCCTTTCTTGCTTACGAACAGCTTAAACTTCTGTTGACACTCAGCCGTTACCCATTGTTCGGAGTGCTTTTTCTTCTCCAACCACAAAATCGTCTCCAGTTTGGCTATAAGATCTCGGCGCAGGTGTTGTTTAATGGATTGCATTGCCTGTGTATTGAATGAAATAAAAACACACAAAATGGTTAATAAACTTCAATTAGAGTTCATAGTTTTGAATAAGTGAAGCATTACTTAGATCATGTTCAACATCGCCCATCGGTAGCGAGCAGGTTATTGAAAAACGGGGGATCCCTCTTCCATGGGTGTGTATATCTAAAATTATACGTCCACATGCAGCCAGTGCATTGCCACTACCGGTAATAGGCGACTGATCGTAAATATAGATTGTAACTTAATTTATGCTATTAATAACGACTGCATTGGTAGCCAAATCCAAACCAGTCGAACCAGTAATGAACGATCTTAACGAAGAAGATCACATAACTCTCCCCGAAGATCTTAGAAAAAAACCCTTATTGTTGATGAATAGAGATTTAAATCTACTTGCTTGTCAAATATTGCTCAGCCGGTAAAAAGTAATCCATACCAGGGATGTTTCAGGGAAGCCTACTTGAAGTCGTCCAAGACTTCACCTATTCTGGCATCCGCCAAATATCATAATAATGTCACAAAAAGGACATTAGTATTCTCAGCTGGATACGACGACTGGACTTTTGCATATTATCCGATAAGGAACAAACTCCTCTTACATACCCCTTCCACAGTACCGTGCACCATTTTCCCCATTAGCGAATTCTTCAAATAACATTCAGTAACAATATCGCACCGAACCTATTGGTTCAATCACCCCCACGAAGTAATAAAATCAACTTCAAGGATAAAACATCTTTAAATCACTCGTCAGGTTAGTAGTATCGATCGAGAAAGAGAGAGTGTGAGAGAAAAAGAGGATGGGAGAGGGAGCGAGTGAAAAAAAAAACAAACATTTATCCAAGCAACAGTTGCATTCGTTCAAACGCACGATCAACGCACGATCCACGCACGTAACGTGATCCGCTCAGTTTTCCCCACTCACTTAGCGCAACAGGAAGAAAAACTGTTTGATGATCTTAATGGGAATGATGATGGGAGCCACGCAAACGTTTGTTTATTTATGTCTCCCGCCTGTCTAAATGGTTCACCGCAACGGATGTATCTATTCGTTTGCATTTTAACACACGCGCGGCCGTTGGTTAGCGGAACGGTTCTATTCGTCACGGCGGATTTTCCCATCCCGCATTCCACTTTCCCGATGGTGATGGATCATTTCAAGTTGACGTGCCATGGTATGGCTTTGGGAACGGATCATTGACAGCGGCACCCTTTGTCCACTCCACTGGCTAACATTTCGTAAAACTTTTTCCGGACCGGGACTGCGGGTTTTGTGTGGAAGATTTATTTTCCACAACATTTTCATGTTACCGTAAGCGATGGATGTTGTGTGTGCTTGTAAAATCCAGACCATCAAACACTGACGCTCGTTTTTCATCCAATCCAATACACTCGATCGACACGATCGGCGGGCGTTTGCTTGCATCTTGCAGGTGGTTTTCTCAACAAGTGTGTTTCCGAACGTATCTTGTTTCCCAGCTACCACTTCTCCGGCCTACCCGACTGGATACTGGGCAGCGGCAGGATGCGTGAAGAAAAGAGCGAGCAAATCGAGAGCATGCATGGTTTGCAAATCTGGCGTTTCCCTTATAGCTTTGGCCCGCTTATTTATGGTTTTCTTTGCCGCGGTGTGTTTGTACGGTTGGCAGAGCTCGTGCGTTTGAACGGTTTGGCCTGCGTACGATTTGGCAGACCGAATCAGTTTCTTGGCCGATCATCAGTCGGTTAATAGGGTCGCGTCGCTTCACGGCTCATCGCAACCATCGCATAGAAACGTTCGGGTGTCCGAAAACTTCTGGTGAGACGATGGTCGCACGTGGTTGCGTGGCAAACGATTTGATTCCGAGTTTATTCTTCGTGACAATCCTCACCATACTTCTGACACGAGCGACCCTTTCGTATCGTTATCATTATGAAGATTATGTAAGAATTGATCAAATCTACACTTTCCGCACATAATAGAAACTTTTTCTTCTTTTGCAACAATAAAAAAACACACCAGGACACAATGATGGGTACATGCCGGGAGAATGAGGTGTGCAACATCGTTCATCATCGCCACTGGATGCCGAGCACGGTGGACAAAGTGTGCCGGTGCCCGCTCAATACACCGAGCTGCCCGGTGGTGCATACACGCCACGGGAACGTGATGAATGTGAACAGCCGGACGCAGATGAAGTTCTGCGCACCGCTGCGCAATCTGCGCCCGTGCCGGGACGGGGAGATTGCACTGCGTCGCAAAACACTGTACCAATCGTACGGCGTGAAAAATGTGTCGATCGTTGTCGACTGTCTGTGCGATCATCGGCAGAGCTACTGGACGTTTCACAATCGATCCGGCGAAGACTTTAACGATGCACGGCACTTGTTTACGGTAGTGCAAAATTACAAATGCGTTGGTAAGTACTTGAAATCAACCGACCGAACCAACGCCCGGTTACACCGAAATCGCTTCCATTCGTTTCGCAGCAATGAAACGATGCGCACCGCACGAGTTCTGTGGCTATGGGCGACGCGATTACGGGTTCATCTATCATCGCTGCACCTGCCCGATGTCGCATCAGTGCAAATTCGATCTGGACGAGTACGAAGATGACGTCAGTGAGCTGTTTTATCAAGGACCGGCATACTTAGCCCGGTGCGTCCCCATTTACGATTACGACTGGTGGTGAAGTGCGCTGTACTTACCTGGACGGATTGGGAGGCTATCGTTTTCGCGACCGAACGGGCACGATCTTCAAAACGCTCCGGTGGTACCGTTTCCGTTACCAGCCCGTAATCCAACGCTACCGTTGCCGTCAAACGTTTGCCCTGCAGAAACAGATCCGTCACCTGGCGGAAAAACAGGAATCGAATAAAACTGTGCCAAAAAAATTGTGCTTCGATTGTGGACGTACCGTTTTCCCCTTTAACGTTCGGCAGCCGGTGAATGCTCCCATGCCTTCGGGCAGATATCCGAAATGTCCGTACGGTGCGGTGAAACTGGTGCCCATCTGGGCGACTACCAAGTCGAAAATGGGCAGTATCGTTACGCCCATACCGAGCACATCACCGTGTACGGCCGCTACGATCGGTTTCGGGAAGTTAATGATTACCCTCAGGAACTTCCTGCGAAAAGGGTTAACGAAATACGATCACTCAATATGCATCCTGTTTTAAAGTACTGACATAACAAACCACACCACTTACATTACACACGCACTCATTTCTTCGGCAATTTCTTTTCGCTTTTCGGCTGGCTGTATTAAATGCCCCACGTCCAAGCCACGGCTAAAGTGTTCACCAGCTGATCGTATCAACACGGCGCGTACGGTTGAATCGCGCTGCAGCGCAGCCAAGGCGTTGATCAACCCGTGCATCAACTGAAACAACGTACCAAAATGATGTATACTACTGATTGTAAGACTCAGAATTCAAAACTTGTAAAACCTACATCCTGCGAAAACACGTTCGTCAAAGAGTTTCCTCCCTCTTCGTTAAAGACACCCTTTGACGATAGTACTATTTCCGCATAGTTTCCTTGCCTGACGCATGTCATCTCCTTAAGCTGTTCCAGCTGCTTTTGTAAGCTAACGTTACTTCTAGTCGGTAATACATCTACACTTGAAGAAGGCGAATCCACCACATCGACCGATTCGCTCGGAGTGGGCTTGCGTTTCACTGGCTGTTTGTTGCCTTTGGATGGTTCATCCTGTCCGGGTGTGCTTGTTGCCAACGGACCCATTTTCATACCTTTCAGCACCTTCGTAAGCTTGCCCCTCATGTTCGCTACCAGCGAAGGATTAAACTTGATCTCTTCGATGGTCGCCGTACCGGGAGGCTTCGTTACCGTACGCTGTGGTTCATTCTTGTTGGGTGGTTTGGCAAACAAGAACCCTTCTTCCGGCGGCTGTGGATTCGAAGCTTTGCTGTTGCTTGCGCTTTGTGGGGAGGTGGAATTTTCCGACCCAAATCCGGTTCCGCTTTCGTTCGTTTGGTCGAAGCTTAAACGGCGCGGGCTAGCACCGCTCGAGTAGCTACTATTCGAGCGCCGTCGTATGATCATAGCATCGTCGTTTCGTTGCGCATTATACACATATTCCCATTCCTTTGCGGCAGACGCTGTCATCTTGCGCTTGCGTGCACCCGTTATCGGAGGGACGCTGGTCGTACCATTTGTGGGCTTTTTCACCGAGCGGCTGTTTACCGAACCGGACGAGGTGGGTTGCGAAACGGACGCTTTGGTGTTGTTTTGAGGGACGCTCGTTGGTGATGTTACCACTTGGTTCATCGGTGTCGTCGAGCGCTTCGTCCTGATGCGCAAACCCTGCGGAGCTGTTGACTCGTTTGGCGATTTACCCTGATTTATGACTACATCGGTTATGATTTTTGTTTTAGCAAGCAATTTCTCGTCCTCATCACTTGTGTCTACTTCGGTTGCTTTAAGGAGATCTTTCCGGTTCGTTTCACACTCCACATCGTACAGCATGTTGATGGCGCCCTCGTCCCCAAGCAAACGTTCGATTTCGTTTTTCTTCCTTTTTTTTGCCTTGAGATCGTTTGTTAGCTCTTCGCCCTTGGCCACCATCGGTGGAACCGTTTCCCGTTCAATGACCAGTCCCAGTTCCGGAGTCTTTGCGCGCTGCCGAACCGGTTCCACCATACTAAACTGGGGCGTGTTGTCAATCATCCGCACGGCCACCGAATCCGCCCGCTTGCGACGCAGCGGAATCAAATTTGTCGGTGGGTTTGCATTTAAATTCGTTGACTGGGCACGGTTTGATTTGACCAAGCTTGCAAACGGTATGCTCGAATCCGATGGATCCCATATAATTTTGCGCTTTATCAACCGCTTCGGTTCTGCAATTGGAGAAGGCGGAATGAACTGTTTCTGCCCATCGCTCTCCATTGGTGTCTCGTGCATGGGGGCAGAGGTTGGTAATTGGTTTTCCGGTAGCATTGGCGCATCTTCCACATCGTGACGTTGAGCCGCCGGTTCATCATCCCAGTCGGAAACGAGCGAATCTACCAGCTGTGATTTTTTCGGCGAGCTGTCGGGTGAAGCGTCCGGTGTATTTACCGTTTTCTTCACCGGAACAGTAGACAATGTCAAATCTTTTGGCAGCTTTTCTTTTATATTTTTGCTTAACGTCCCTTTAACTGCTTCCGGCGGTTGTGGCTCCTTCTTGATCGTCAAACCACTGTCCAGAGGAATCTTCACGAGCGGTTTAATCGTTGTCTGTCCCTTGATGGTTATGCCTGGGGGTAATTTTATTACCGGTACAGGCGTTTGTTTAACCTCTATTGGATATTTCTCCACCAGTGCGTCTGGCTGATTAGCGCCCCGTTTAGGAACCGTTTTAGTACGCGGTTTTCTCACTTTCGGTAGCAACGGCAAACTTTCCATCTGGCGGCGGGCAATCTCTTTTTCCCGTTCCTTTTTAGCGTGCTCTAGCTCATCCGGATTGATAATCGCAAAGGACAAAACCTCCATCTCTTCACCCGCTTCCTTGGCCTCTTCCGTACCAACGCATACTTCAATCTCGGATGCATTTTCACGAATCGCAACAACGTTGCCCTCCAGTATGGCGATCAGGTCGTGATCGTCCAGTTTGCTTTCTTTCGTATCTGGGGCCGCGATCGGAGTTTGCGGTATATCGTTACTCAGTATAAGATCCTGCGGTATCTCAATCGCACCGCTCATGTCCAACGGTGGGCTACCGGGTGCGGGTTTCAACGGGGTCCGATCGATCTGTTTGCTAAGCTTGCTGCGCATCTTTTCTATTATACTATCGTTCGGGAACGACTCCTTGTCGAGTGTTTTCTTTTCTTTGCCATTATCCACCAGTGCGATCTTCTCCGGTATTATACGATGTACCTGTGAGGCAGATAAAAAGAAAAACATATTTTTTTATAAACTTTCCCTTTATACATTACATTTGAATGTTTCTGAACAACCTTAGCAGCAGCGGGAAAGCTCTTCCTAGCCGCTCCTCCTGCGGCCTTCTTCACCGGTTCCAGCATAGTAAGTGTTTTCGTATCGTCGTCACTCAAGAAGGTGGTATCTTCCGCCGGGGTAGGCGATTTAAGTGACGGACCCGCCGGAAACCCATCGTCGTTCAGGTTCGGAAACGAGGAACCTCCGCCAACCAATTGTTTACTGGATACATCTTTCGGATCTTTCTTCACGCCTAATGATGCGGGTTCACTCATGCTGGGTAATTTAGAAGATTGTGTAGAAACAGGAGCATTCGTAGCGCGTTGGAACGGTCTAACGACAGGTAAACGAGTTGACCGTTGACAGGCAACGTGCAAGGAAGGTAATAATCGATTTACAATTTTTGGCGGCACCACGGCAATGTTTTCTTTATTGCGCGAATGTTATTAGAAAAAGGTACAAGCGTACCAAAACCCCGTGCTTGGCTAAACTTGTGATGCACTCCGTTTGACAGTTTGCGTCTTATCAACAATTTGGCTGGACGTGATGTACGGGTTTGCTTGAATTCGAAAGGTATGTTAACATTTTCTTGAAAACTAACGCACGTTTGAAAACAATCGCAAGCCTGTTCGTTGTTTCTATCTGTGTTTTTCCTAAATTTGAAATACCTGATTTGAATTCAACATAGGATTCCAAAGACTACATAGATAATTCGGAGTTGGTGTCGTTTCGTTGCGGTTGTTTTGGTAGTGGCTCGTAAGACCTCTTCCCCAAACCCCTGTCTCAAAGAATCTACGCATCTTCAGATGGTTAAAGTCCTGTAGCATGTCAGGACAAAAGAGGAATATAGCCACCCCTAACATGGATAACAAACGCTGCTTGTTCCCTCAATTTAGCCATATGACCCATTCTCTCAAAGGGGATGGGCTAGATTGACGGCATGGATTTCAGTAGACGGACTTCAAAGAAAAGGTAAGAGTGCAGCAATTTGGGTCAATGGTACTTACTTTACAGTGAATTAAAATCTGTGGATGTTCGCATTTCCAAAAACTCTGAAAAAATCAGAATTCACTTAATGTTGTTAATATGGTTTATCAAAGGAATATTTTCCCTCTCTGAATTAAATTGAATTAATCTAAAACACATAACTCTAGATTCATATCTTCCAGCTGGAGAGTGAAGAACTTTTTGCACGTAAAAATGTTTCGGATGCTACCACCAGCGAACAAACATTTCGATTTTGTTGTATTTTTTATCTAAAATAAGTCTTTTTTGAAAATATTGCTACTACTGTGGCTTCCTTTCAATATACACCTATAAAGTTGTTCACTTTGAACTATAAACTTATCTAATATCACATATTCTCATGTGGATATTAGACCTCTGGTTTGCCCTTTGCATTTCAATCACATTTCCTATGATCCATTTAAGATACAATCATTTAAGTGTTGCATTTAAGCACTACATACTTCACTAAGTTAACAATTCCGATACATTGAGGCAACGCCTGGCGTTAGATCTGTTTCATTACTTTCGCTTGGATCTCTGTCTGTTCTGCGGTTTTATTCTTTTCCATCCCTGTCCAGATGGGTTTTACGGGGACTGTTATTCAGGAGGCATTCCTTCCTGGAAAGTCTTTTTTCAGTTAGCTAAAACAGATCCTCTCTATGGCTGTGAGCTTGTGAGTCACTTTGGTGTGAGTGTTACAAAACCACTTGCATGAAGAAGTTTTCCACCTGGAAGCCCCTAATAATTTACAGTTGAATAAATTAAACTAAAGCATAACATAATGGAAGCGTGAGAAACGCATGGATGAGAGATGAAGAAGCGGGAAGTGATTTTAACAACATTTCTATCTTGTTCAAACAAACCACACTGACGAAAAACGGTTAAGTTGCAAGTGCACCATTCACAGCAATGTAATTGGTAAAGTAATGTACGAAACAATTGTTCAATTCTCCGCATAAGGCTTACATGAATAGCCGTCGCACAGCGATGCCAAAACCCTGAAGTAGCTTTTCTCTTATTTAAGCACCAAAACGCTTCTCTGTTGTGTAGTTGCCTCGTTGAAAATGTATGAACTGCAGAATGAGCAATAGAAGAATATGGCATGCGGGGTGTGGTTCTATTCTTCTAGGCTGTTTTTACACAAATACAGGAACTTGGGGTTGCCTTCTTATCACTACCGCATCGATTGCGTTCATCTACTGTGGTGCACCTCTTGCTGTGCGCTGTAAAACTGTGTTTGCGACTCAACATGAAAAACATTTAGTTTGTTGAGTTTTGTTTTTAAGAGAAATAAGGAAAGGAAGTTTTGTACTATTTTGCCCTATGGTATAGCTGAATTTCTACCAAAAAGCACTTGTTTTGTCTTTAGTCGGATTCGCTGACTGTAAGGGCACCTTCAACAACGAGATGAATGCACTCTAGCTGCACTTGAATGAGCTATTAATCCATTATAGCTCATGCTTCTACGATTGGCTGTGACAATGGCTGTGTGTTTAATGCGGTTCTGCAACATAACGAACAATATTACCTGGTGTACCCGACTGGTAATCTAAACGCCTGTACAACGCGGCGCACTGTCACTACATTTAGGTTGCTACACATGGCCAGACAGTTTTCCAACAAGGAAGCTGATAACGATAATTCCCTGCACTTCCGGAAAGGGTAGGCGTGTGGCACCGCCTGTGTCACACGCTATTGTACGGATAAGGCTCTAAACGTCGATCAACCGGACTTCCTCCTGGTGGTCAGTTTACTGTCTGCACCGAGCAGCGTTGACGACCACAAGTCTGCTGGCAGGCGTGCGAAGGCATTCCTTAGTCTACCACCATGAGTCAGCAGTCCTCATTTACGCTCGTGCAACGTTCCTTCACCGCAGTTCGGTAGCTTTCGATAGGATCCCCCAACATCTTCTATGTCTTCGAGCAGAAATTGTTTGTCCTCTTTTTGTGATTTTGTAAGCAGCTTTGTATCGAAACAGGGCTAAAGGAAGGAGTGGAAACACATTAGTGTACTCTTGCTGGAGGGTTAGAGTTATGGATAATCTTTGACCTACCGTCTCGCATACGTTCATGTTGCAACAGTTTTCTATTGTAATTTCGCACTGTGTAGTTGGTGGCCGGGAGGTCATTGGCGTGACCACCATCTTTTTGGTGATGCGTGGCCTCGGCGGTTTCATCATTCGGTGTACAATGATCACGATGGCTAGCAACAACGCGAACGACATAGTGAAGCAGAGCGACGTGTAAACTACGGTCCGGTTGAACGATTCCTTGCAGTATGTTACCTTTGGTTCCATAAGTGGTAACGTTTTGGAAATGCTGAGAAGGAAGAAAAGGAAAAAAATGTAATAATCTAAAATAATTCTTTTTTTCACATTCACATTATATTTTGAATCATTTTATTTTATTATTTATTTTTTTTGCCTTCGCCTGCATTTACTTTAATTCTTCGGCCATCGGATGTTTCGGACTCCGTACAAATATTCCTACTTAATTCAACTAATAGATTTAGAAAATTTAACACGTTCACCATGCGGGATCACTAATCAAACGCTAATGTGGTCCACGATTCGAGGAGTCAACTTGTTGTTTAAAGTGTGCAACTTTGTCTCCAGAGTAACTTCTAATCTCCAACCGTTCATCGCGGGTGGTCAGAGACGATGAGATGAATGAAAAAGGGGAAGGGGGGGAGGGGAAGAGGGGCGATTCAAAGCATAAACAATTGTAAGTCCGGGTCCTCACAAAAACCAGTTACACTGGTCCACAATGTGCGTATTTTGTATTTGCGTTTTTGCGCGTTTCCAAGTGGCAACTGTTGATCTGGTAATGGCGCACCTGTCTTTTTGGTGAATGTTTCGTCGTTTCGTCCTTGGAATAAGGCGTAATTTGATTGAGTGTTTGGTAAGGGTTTACCATGGTTCATGGTTAAGGGAACGTTTTATAACCGCATAGTTTAATTTACTTGCTTACTTCGGATACGACACACTATGACGGCTTTAAATTATTGAGACATTAGTATTATCAAAAATGCGTATAACTTACCCCAGACAGTACTGTTGCCATTGTGGATCTTCGTTGTAAGTGCTGCACAGCCGGGCCGCAATTTCACACCTTTTGCCCGCAAACTCTTCCCCACACTGGCACTCAGGAACAGTCGTTTCATTGTCTAGCGTACACTGGCCCCCATTGAGGCAGTAGTTATTGCAGCTATATTCCTCACAACGCTCTCCCCGATAGCCCGCCTTGCAACGACACTTGGGATGCTTGCCATCCTCCACGTAGCACTCTCCATTATAGCAGTAATCTGTCCCACAGATTGGATTCTCGCACCGTGTCCCACTATACCCGGTGCGATCGCATAGGCAGGACCGATCGTTTGCGTCTGCGGTGGCATTACCAAACTGACACCGACCACCATTCAGACAGAACCCATCGCAACGATTCCGATCGCACCGTTCACCTTCGTACCGTCGGTCACAATCACACTGCGGTCGATTATCGCGTCCGATGCGGCAGCTACCCTGTGCGCAGAAATTATTGCAGAGGTCTATCTCGCAAAGCTTACCACCGAACGCCGTTGGACAAAGGCACGTGTTCGTATGGTGGTTAACCGTGCCGTTGTTAAGGCACACGGTCAGCTGACCCTGTTGTGACTCTTGTAGCAGCACGGTGGCCGGTTTAGAATTTTGCATGTTCTCCAAGATGCGAGTGACCACCGTCTGGCAATCGGGGTTGTTTCGCTGCTGATTCAGCAGCAGGTTTGCGCGCAGTATCAATGCGGACGGATGTTCCCCACTATAGACGGTACGGGATTGGGCGTTTGGTTCTTTGGACATTTCGTAGATCTCATTATTTTCCTGATCGGTAAAATAAATGAAATCATTCTTCACCGCTATGTCCGCCGGTGATCGATCGAGGCCCGTGTGCAGGGTGTGCTGATCGTTAACCTCCAGGTTGGCGCTCTCGATCGTGTAGCGACGGCCAAATTTCTTCTCCACCCAGTAGAGCCGGTTGCGATAATGGTCCACCGTGATACCTTTCGGCAGGTATACTTGATCTTCGTGCATGTTCAGCACGGTGCCGTTCATCGATGCGCGCACAATATTGGACGTTTTCAGGTAACAGTTGGTCCAGTAAAGATGCCTTCGGCACTCATCGATCGCTAATCCTGCTAGCTCGTGGTCTGGTTCCACCGTCGTCACTAGGTGTATTAGCGACGATGACCCACCGGATGTATTTCCAGCACCGTTCGGAGGTGTTGTCGTCGTACCAGTTTCGTTCGTCACGCTTCTTCCAGAACGTGAAGAATTGAGCAGCGCATCAATCTCAACGTAGTAGATAGATCGGGTCCGCTTTTCCGTCCAGTACAGGCGACGGTCCAGATGATCGAATGCCATACCACTGATGTAGGCCGTTTGGGGCGATTTAAGTACCAGCTTGGTTATCTTGTGCAGTTCATCCGTATCGTCGTAGTCGAGAGCAAACAGCCGATACTCCAGATGGTCGAGATCGCTAAAGTACAGCTTGCCAAGTACTTCATCGTACGCGAACGCCGAAATGCGACTGTACTGATGAGCCGCAGAAGATATCTTACGCCAGTTTGAATCGAAAAACAGAATGCCATTGTCCGTTGTCACTGTGGCCGCTATAGAAGGAGCAGAAAACGCAAAAGAAATACATCCGGTCCATTAGTAAATGTATTTTAAATTGTATACTGCTTGAAAAACATTAACAAAATATGACGACAACTATAAGAAGAAAGTGGAAGATATCTTAAAAGTTGCAAAAACATTATCTTCTCACGCAAGATCGCAAGTCGCCCCGACTGACCCGGCGCCCAATGGCTAGAAAATGGATTACCTCCTATCGTGTACGCTCTTGCCAAACGTGTGGAGTACGCGAATTTGCTACGTATAATGCTTATGATGAAATAGATCGATAAGATAGATGACGGTTCAGTTGAAAGGTGTGTTACAATCGGGAAATTGTAGACATAAACTTTAACTACCTATTAAGCTCGGCGCTAAACTATTGTGGAATATGCGTGAATTAGCACGTAGACCATTTAAAAATGCATCGGGGCTAATTGATTTGCGCCAAAAGTGCCCTAATGGACTTGCTTTATATTTCACAATTGTTCTTAAAGAGCTGTTTTAGTATTAGGTTTGCAAAACCGCTAAGCGACAGTATCATCTGCGGTGTTAATCTATCTATATAACAATGATCATGATATAATCATGATATTTATGATCATTTCGAAAATTTAGTTAAATATCGCATAACATTTGGTGCTGATATTATATTTGAAGATTCTTAACATGGGTTGAGTTCCATATTAAATATTAAACTTCTCTGCTCTTAGCAATAGTTCATAAACTAATATTCTTCGCTTCCGTTTTCTTACAAACGTTTTCTAAATTCCTTCCCGAGAGCAACATCACCAGCTAATTCCAATCGCCTCAGAGGGTACACTGCGGGGCTACCGACTTTAATGCATACAACAACCAACAATAACAAAAAAGAACTGCAAATGTGCAAATTATGTCTCGCATTTGCAACACATTGTAAATGCCGTGCTTTACGGCTGGGACGGTGATGGTCAAACGCATTGAGGAAGGTGCAGGGACCTTGTGTTACAAATTAGATGCCACGGTTTGTGCGCAGAGCTGCGATCAGGCCACTTCATGCTACTGCTGACTTTGTTTTTTTTGAAGTGCAAAGCGTTGCAAAGCCGTTTGTGAGGCTTCCCACAGTCATCAATTTCTTCAGACCTAAACTTCTTAATGCAGTTATAAGAATGATCAATTTATGATAAATAGTTCTTGATCACTTTTGGATCCATAGCGTCGAATAACCTCTAATCGTTGCTCAGCAGGGAGTGTCTTAACGGGCAAACTAATGAAGCGTTCTCGGCAGCATAAATTATCATCGGTAACAGTTAAAGTGCTCGACGAAAACCCAAGATACCCAACTTTACCTCATTTACCGTCTCTACGGCAGGTGTCTAGACGCATCGTAATTACGATAATAATATAGACAAGCGTCATTTCAAAAACTCCCAAGGAATTTTTCCAAACACATTACGTTGGAATTTTTGCTGCGTACAACAATTTCAAATTTCAGCAGTTTAAGGTTTCCCTTCTCAACCGAATGCTTGGAAAGAACCGAACACAAAACCTTTGCTCAAATATCGCATTCTACAAATAGCGTGGGACGGGGGAAAAACAAACGTCCACGTACAAATGAGTAAGCAAAACTGAGATCCGTTTTTACAGGTATCGTTTACATTGAAAACAATCCCGTGTTGTGATTGTGCAAGAAAATCATTTCTATTGCTCAAGAGTGACGGAATGGTGGAATTTATCTGCAGGAATTCTACGCACTTCAGATAGCGTATCATTGTTTTGGGGAGAGAAGCTTTTAAAGCTCCCACGTGAATGGCCGACAAATCACCCACGAAGTTACGAAACGAAGTAAAGGTACAGCCGTTGAGTCATTTGCTTCGGGCCGTTCTGATAAACGTTCCAAAGAAGTACATTGATTTGCTGCAATCTCTTTTCCCTTACCAAAAACAAGCTTTGCAATGCTTTAGGTTCGTTCGTTCCATTAGGATAAAACAATACTACCACTAGTTCATTAAACCCATTCACAATTATTTTGCCAATCATAACACTCCGGGGCCTCGTCTATCTCGTCTGTCAAGTCAATCGCAAACAGCTCCGGTAAAACTATGCTACGATTATCACAGGCTGTAAATAACACCCAAAGCCACATCAGAGACACCGACCGCACAGATGGAATCGGATTTGTCAAACTGAAACAGTCACGCCACGATGTGCTAACGTTGGAATAGAGAGATCGTGATTAGCGGGTCAACCACGAAACACCCTGATCGAAAGAAGAAGGTGCGTTCAGCAACGGTAGTCCACATCGCGGAATGTTGTGGCATGTGTCCCTTGATTAGGATACGACCCTACTCTATTGACGATACAGTTTCCACGTTTTTTGCAAATAACAATGATAACACAACACGACACGTTGATACGTTCGTTGTAAAGGTGGCGTCGTTATCACACTTTGCGTACACTTGCGCTGCGTGACGGTGCTGATGGTTGGCAAATTTCCAATACACCTATAGTTGTAATCGAGACTTCCTTGGCTACGAACACAGTGGCGGCGACTGTGCAGGCGGTACACACGGTCCATCGCCAAGCGTGAGCAAGGTCTAGGGTGCCACATTTACTTGCCAATCGTAAAGCGCTCGTGGGCTCGAGCGTTTGCGTTACGTAACGCAATGCGGCATCGGAAAAGATCCACCGGATGTAGCGCTAGTTTGGCGCTAAAGCATTCCGTCAAATTTGCTGCGGTGTCTTGCCGATCGTTAAACTCGATGGCAAACACGATACCAAATAATGATGCCGATCAATGCCGAAAGGAAGGTTCACAGTTGATTGTTGTTGGCGAATTCGTGAGCCTCTGGTCGTTTCGGGCACTTTCGCTTTCGCTGGTACCATAGGTAACGCGGCACGACGGTAGGAGTTCATGGGCATCTCATACGTTGCCGCGGGGCCTTGCAAGTCGCATTACTTCCTATCCAAACTGGACCAAGCTGGAAGCAAATTGTGAGGAAACGGTAAATGAAATGTGTTTCAACCGTACAGACGTCACATGACTGATGCTATGCTTTTTTGCGCACGTACGCTCCACCAAGATTATGTTTGCTACCCTCAGTGTTGCCTTCACTATCTCCATCCCTAAACCAACAACCAGAACCTGGGAAGTTCATTCAAAGACAAACATTTCGCAAATCTCCGGGTATTCGCTTGTAGAAGAAGAAAATGGATTCTACTTGCTGTACGGTCGGCACATGTGTTTGCATTGCGATCGAGAACTTCCCTTACACCTTGCCGACCATCGAGCCTCCCTCTCCTACGCCAACACCCTTCCAAATGGAAACAGAAACCGTGCATACCGATCGTGTGCGCGCGATTTGACGCAAATCGCAGCTAAACCGACCGATCGCGATCGACCGGACCTTTGTTTTGTTTTATTTCTGTGCCGCTTCCCAGCTGCCCCAAGCATCCCCGGGAAGGGGAAGTAGTCCGAGAGAACCTTAGCAAATTTATGCTGAACAAAAAAAAACGCATAAGAACGAAGCGAAAATGCATAACGGAAGCAAAACGCACGTTGTAACCCGGTTCCGGACGGAGGTTAAATCGTGCAGCACGGAAACCTGTACAGACATCTGTGGCTCGGCGTTGAAGCACCGGTTTTACCAAAGATCGATCAGTAACGGTCAAACGAAAATAAGAAGGTTTCGATCGCTATCTGGTCGCTGACTGTTAAAAGAACTGTCAAACAGGAAGTGTAACGCGGTGGTGTACAATGAACTCGGTTTGGTTTTTTTCCGCCCCACACGGTTCCGGACCGGCGCAGTGTCCGTGTGCCAGCATCTACATCGAGTTCCAGACGGTAGGGTAAAAGTTGTATGACAGCCCCAACAGGTGGTTTCATTTGAATCATGGTGCTTTTTTTGCGCGCATTACCGGTGATCACGATTCATCTAAAACCATTCGTCTGTATGGAGACGCATTAATGTCAGTCTGCCGATAGCATGGCTGCAAAGAGAGCCTGAGGTTAATATTTGTATCGTTGCTTTAAATTTTAAAACCTGTACTAACAACCTTGAGTCCCACACTAAGCTATGTTGATATACATGACAATTGGCCGTAGATTGACTGATCTGGCATAAATCTTAGATCTGTATATTCAAGAATTGAATTCTATATATTTCTATATTTCTATATGTTCGTGACATTCTAGATATGGGCAAATTAGGGCACAGAGATTAAAGCATCGTCTGCAATCGTCAGTCATTCGTTTCCGCCTTCAATTCCATTGACTACCTCAAGAGATGCATAGCAAAATTATCTTCAGAGTTCGCCTACCGATCGATTGATTATTGATCCTCGCCCAAAATTGTCACAATACTAATGATATAGGAGATAGAGATAGAGATACTAGAGATAAAGCCATACATGTGAGACTACAGCCTAAAAATAAACTGTGCCAAACATTTTTGGGATCTCATCTCACATTAACTGCCTGCAAGTTGGATAGTCAGTACCGGTTTCCTTTCGATTTATACGTAGGATATTCACACAATAGAGGATGTATGGCTGCCGAAATCCAGAGATCATATATCAGAGATCATATATCGGGTAGGATTGAAGTTATCATTACATGGACAAGACGGTAGCAGACACGAACAGATTGACAGCACCGGTGGGTTGAAATCTCCTTAACAGTTTTAATGCACTTCGCAAAGAATGAATCTTCCTGATATTGGAGTGCAAATCGAATCAGCAGCACATTTTAATGATAATTGTGACTGAAGATAAAGGAAGGACCACTTCTTCAGGATTACTAACTTGACCCTCTGACCGCCCCATCCTTTTGAACGTGATGTTAACCTTGAATTGTGATTTTAACAAACGTTATCATAACTTCCACCGCTTGCAGCATAGTATAAGAACCACGGACAGGTTTTGTGTATGTAAGAGTGCAATGTTTTACCTCCCGGGCCAAGCACAAGATAGGCAGCACATATTGGCTTATCATCGCTATGTCGCACTGGTACCACCTTTGGCGCCTCAGTTTCACTTTTCTCATCCCGTTGAGGGTATGTCTTATTTGTTTATGTGGTGGTTTGAAGCGCTCTGTTTTTGATAAGCCGAAAATGGTACCGATGATCAGGCCATTTTCTTCGACTTCCAAATACCATCAGTTGGAAATGTTACTGAATGTAAGAGCTTTCTCATTCAAGAGTCTTCTATTTAAGCTTGGATCGAATGTGGTTTAAAGTTGAAATAGTGTGTGTTGTTGTTTTGTATCATCTTTGAACACTTGAAATGCAAACATCTAATCTGCAAACAATTATAGTTCTAGTTTGTTTCTCGCTGGGACTGTAAACAGATCCCAGAGATTGGAGCCTGTTTACAGAATGTTAGGAAATCCCATTCAACCATGTCCAACCATTTACATCCAACCATTTCGTGCATCGCGCGTCGTATCAAAACCATTGCACAAAATGCGTCTTAACTGATATGAAAGTGTCGGAAGCTGACAAGCAAATCAAAATCAAGTGCGGTGAATAACGTTCATCACGTGGCTGTGAGGAAGATAATCTTGTTGGAATTTTTGCAAAGCATGTAACAGTAAATATACGAAATATACGAAGATACAATACGTAATCTTGGGTTTGAAAACACAGAAATCATGTTAAAGGACACGTTCCAATGTGAACGCTTTTATTTTCGTTACTGTTAATTGTGTATCGTGCGTACGGCATCACGATCGATCCCGATCGCGAGACGAAAGCGAAGGAAAGATGTTAAATGACACATGAAACGGTCAATCAAGTCTATTACGGAACCATGGGCAATAGCAATGGGCACGGTTCGCGGTTCGCCAATAGTAGTGGGCACGGAGTGAACTCTTTCGGTCGGAATTTATCTGGGTCTATGCGCCTTCCATCATTCATTGATTTGCTCGTGCAAAACTAATGAAAAAAAAAACGATACCGCTTGGTCTGGTAGTAGGCAAACAGGGGAGTAATAAAAAAAATAAATTTAACCGCCTCGGCCTGACCACGGTTGACTTGGAGTGCGTACGTGACGAATGGGAATGGACTTTTGACCGCCACATTTGCGGGCCTTAACTTTCCCAAAATGAAGGAGGACGGAGGCGAAGGAAGATACAAAATCAGTTGGCCTTTGCGAAATCTGCACGGTTCAAAGTACTGGTACGACGAATAACTTTATGGGTAGGGAGGACATTGGTAAAAACCGAGGCACCGTAAGAAAACCCCACACAAACGATCGCGAACAGCAATCAAAAAACTCCACAACGCTTAATGAAAACACCAGACTGAACTTAATGTCGACCCAACGTGTATTGCGATCGTGGCGGGTTTCCAACAAAACAAAAGTCCTCT
Source organism: Anopheles marshallii (assembly GCF_943734725.1). NCBI lineage: Eukaryota > Metazoa > Arthropoda > Insecta > Diptera > Culicidae > Anopheles > Anopheles marshallii. The sequence continues at coordinate 78,843,433 of NC_071327.1, forward strand.
AAAAAGTGATAGCAATTTTATTTAAACAATGTAGAAGTTAAACAAAAAAAAGAAACTTCGTTTTGAGAGACAAAGCACAAATAATGGAATTGGATTAAAGCAGGAATCGGTGAAATTGGTTTCTTTATTATTTGATTAACACGATGGAATGGAGCTCAACTCATTCAGATATTCAGGACGATATCAGGACTTACTGATTTAGTATTACGAAAATCTTCAAGCCGGTGATCAAAAAGAACACAAAACAACATATGAGAGAAGATGCTTGATCTGGGTATATCACGATAGACCCCAATAATTCTGTTAAGCTTTCAATCAACTAATCGATATGTAATGTACAATGTTGAATGAAAGTTATTTCATCCAACAAATATTGGTGCAATTTTCTTTGCTGATACGAACACGTGCCAGATCTTCAAAACAGAAGGAACCAATCATTTCCACAATTGTGTAATACGTCTGTTGCTGGCTATTACTATGGCAACAAATGTCACCCACAAGCGCAAACGGAGAAGCTCCTCGTCAAAGGATGCGCGCACTGATGGCCATTTGGGGCAAACATTAAATAACAGCCCACACCTTTCCACTTCAAGGTACATGAGAAACACGTTCCTAATGGTCCTGTGTCTACCTCTAGTACCACTAGAGCAACAGTGCTCTCGCTGACTTGTGGCTGAAATGATTATTTTTGGATGGTAGATAGAAGAGAGACGATGTTTGCGGTTTTTTTTTTATTTTGGCTTGGTTTCCCTTCGTTCACTGGTCACGAGCTCTGTCACCAATGACGACCGTCGCAGAAGGCACAGATACTTCCCATCCCTCTTACTTACCCCAGTCGGTGGCTATGACATAACCGAGGCAGTATGATGAAAGAACCAGCACCAACCATCCGGCCATGGCGCTAGAAACACGGTAAGGATTCTTCATCCTGTGCATCGAAGCGGTCCCGAAGTGATGGATGAATTAGCGCGCGAATGCCCGGGAGGGATTATTTGGATTGTGTCCCTTGAAGCCGGTATTAATGATTGCACCACACTTCTTTTTGCACTCTTGCACGGAGCTAGGTGCGCTCGGCACACTACGTTTTTGGATCCGCACGCTTTGCGTACCACATTCACACGCACGAACAACGGGCCCACTATTTTTCTGTTGCACCTACTAAAGAAAACACGCAAAACTTATTCTTACGGAAGGCAAAAAGATGGAGCAAACGTACTATAGGCAGGCTAACTACGCTCATTCATCACACTACGCGCGGACGGCACAGGTGATCTTGTCGGTCTGCACCATTCGGCATAAGGTTTTCGATTGAACATTTTTCTACCTCGCGAACCGTGTCTAGACATCACGTAGCCCCCGCCTAGGGTTGTCAAATCAGATTGCATGACATGTGCGAGCTGGTCCTGCTTGACTGGGGTCGAGAGATTGAAGACAAAATCCATTTTATCTGACCGTACGTATGGATGAAATTTGGCTCAGAAATTCAAAAAATAAATCATTCACGCTGTTTGTTTGCGCACCCTGTTTAGCAGCTTCCAAAAGCAATTGATTTGTTTTTTTTATGCAAACATACAATAAAAATCACTTTGCTAGGGGGTATGTGTGTGTGTGTGTTAACCGCGCTTGATTCGTTTGACATACGTCAAACAACCCCAACTGCCAAAACCGGTTTTGCCACTTCGCGAAGAATAACAAGAAAACGATGCCATTGACATTTCGCCGGCAGGTAAAGAAGAAAAAACAACGCATTCCCGTACGCACAGCAACACCGTCCGCTCGTTTCTCGTTCGAAATTTAGTTCATTCACGATTATGGCTATAAATCCACAATACGAGGAGATCGGCAAAGGTTTCGTTACCCAGTATTACGCACTGTTCGATGACTCGACCCAACGGCCCAGCCTGGTGAATCTATACAATGCGGAGCTATCGTTCATGACGTTCGAAGGGCAACAGATACAGGGCGCTGCCAAGATACTGGAGAAGCTGCAAAGCCTCACGTTTCAAAACATCAAACGGGTACTTACGGCGGTCGACTCCCAGCCAATGTTTGACGGTGGTGTACTGATCAACGTGCTTGGCCGGTTGCAGTGTGACGAGGATCCACCGCACGCCTACTCCCAGACGTTCGTGCTGAAGCCGCTGGGTGGAACGTTTTTCTGTGCGCACGACATTTTCCGGCTCAACATCCACAATTCGGCCTAGGGTGGGCGACGGACCGCGTGTGCCAGCGTGTCGTTCCAGCAACACCAAATGTTGATGTACACTTTTCTGAATAAACATATGGATTACTTTTAAAAGAAGCTCCACTAGTTTGTTGCGTTTTATATCGTACAAGGTAGGTAAGAGGGAAAAGGGCGAAGGGGTTTTGTTATGACAGCTTCCCAGGCATTGCCAGTCATGAAAACGAGTGCGTTGGGAGATGTGCACTTTTTGGGTTTTGGTAAATAAATAAGCCAAAAATGGAATACGGCACTATACAAAACTTGGTAAAGGTACGTATAGCAATACTCGTGACCGTATGGCCTATGATCGTGTATGTAAAAAAGGCTTCTTCGATTGGTCGCCATAGGAAACGAAACGTCGCATCGGTATGCTCGATTTACCATACGAGGCAGAATATCGCGGACAACTTACACATCTGGGGTACAAGGAAAAGGTAATGTTACCATTTATGATTCTAAGCAACCGACCGTTATTCCGCTTGCTTTGCATGCACAGGAAACCCTGAAGGAAGCGTTCCTGCGCCAGGAATGGAATATGGGAAGCGCACGGGTTTTGAATTTGTTGCAGGAAGCAAACATTCTAACAGCGAGCGAGTATATGCTAAGGTTAGTATTAGTTTTCTTAATGTTAGCTCCAACTGTAGTTTATTGTATTTGTAGTCTAGATGCAAACGAGCTAATGCAACAGATAATGAACGATCTTCTGGAAACAGAATACAAGCTACTTGCGCACATCATTAGGTACGCCTATCTAGGTACGATGTATCATTCTTGTTGGTCTACATTATTTTTACTCATGAACATGTCTTACCTGCAGATAATGTACAGTCGCAGACTCTCACTAACGTACTCAATGAGAGTTTTCGTGCGTTGCTGAACGATTTGAAGGAAACCCCGGACGTAATTCCTCGCAGTTATTTGCATTCGCTAAAGCCACATTTATTACCTGAGGAGCTGAAAAAGGTAACAGCGGAACATTTACAGTTGGTGCTAGTAGCTGGTGATACATTCGATAGTTTAGATGAAGCACTCGGAAAACAGGTGCAGTGGCGTGATGAAGTGAAAACCCTTCGTGGCACAGTTTTCGGGTGCCTGCTCGTAGAATTAGTTCACGACAAAACATTTTTTTTAAGTGTGTTGAAAGATTTCAGCAAAAAATCTTGTACATTTTCGCTGAAATACGCTCTCTACCTGCTGCACGTGCTGGCGCAGGATGGAGAAACGGACGACAAATTGTTGAAAAACTTTCTCAAAGATATGTTCCGCTCGGTGGTGGAAATGGAATCGATGAGTGAAATGAAACTGTTGTTACTGTTTGCACGTGAAGTCTGCACCGCCAACGAAACCATACTGGGGACGTATTCTGTCTGGTACAAGCAAACGATCGGTGAAATGACGTACAGTGTGAAGAAACATCAGTTTATTAGAACGATGGAGCTGCTAACTGCCCTGTTACCGTTGGAACGGGATTTGGAGATGCTCGGCGTACATTCAACCATTGCCATTTCTGCACCAGCCAAATGTAATGATTATGTGCTAAACTATAAGCAGCTGTGTCGGGCTCACATTGCCCAACTGAAGGTAGGCGATAGTACTACGATCGTGTTAGAAGACTGAGCTCGAAGGAGATAAAGCTTTATTTTTAACGAAAACTCATGGTTGTACCCATTACATAAAATAAGAACTTAAATGTACATCACTTTGCTGCAACACCAACAAACGTTGCCATTTGGAATTTTATTCCCCACCCGATTGATCGTTGATTGATGACCAGCATATGACCTTCAAAGCAAGTTCCTCAGTTGTCACGAGCTTATGGATTATTTGGTGAACGCACAGGAAGCCGGATCCAGCAGTACGAGTAAAGGCAGTCGTACAAAAGAAGGCGAAGGAATGGTGCTATCAATTGATTTTTTCCTTTCTTAACGGTCCTTATTCACCGTGATGGATTTGTTGCGCTCATCCCAGATCGTTGTTCCGTCACAAGCGCAAATTTTTTTGTAGTTTTCAAATATGCCTGCTGACCGTGCAATAATTCCACAGCTCAACCGGTGCTGGTGTTGTGCACTGTCGGTCTCTGCGATCACCACGGAACGCCCAATTAGATCGCTTACATCGAGACGATCGTTAATAAACCGTACCATAGCTCGTCCACTCGCATCCGAAATGATCTTGTTGGAATCATAAACATCGCCTACCGACCGGCATCCTTCCGAAATGTCTCCACATTCGTGCACATTCAGCTGGTAGCTACCATTAGACGCCAACCCATCGATCGTTCCGTCTACAACGGCCCCTTTTTGACCGGCAACATTCGAGAGGGAACAAAATCTAACAACACCACGCACGTTAGTTGATTCATTTCCATGCTCAACCATCGCAACCGCTGATTGTCCTGTAGGATAATGCGGATTAGCAACTCGTCACAATCTGAATCAATTCGATTGGAAGAAAACCCGGTACCTCCGAATCCCGTCAGTGCAACTCGCCGTCCAGTTGCTTCGATGCGTTTGTCGATCTCCAACCACGGTAGTGAAGTTTCGATCAGCACACTTCCTCTGTCAGCATCAATCGTCACTGTTCCGGCGCCGGATAATGCGTTCTTTATCGCTTCCACACATCCGACTCCACGGATTTGTGCTGCAAACTCCATCTGCGCGTAGTGGAGCGGCGTTATATTTTGTAATGCAACAAGGAAACACTACGCAAGTGGACACGTCCATACATACCTTTATGATACCGCTATCGGACATGTTTTGTTGTTTGAATAAGTATTTTTTTAATAAATCGGTAAAAATCATCGAAAAAGGGAAAAGAAAATTGTTGCTGTGTTTATTTCCTTGTAAACAAATGTCAAACTGTACAATAGTAAAATGAAAGGTTTGATCGAAGTACCTACGCTGACATTTCAGTGAACAGGATTTCCAAACTGCAAACGTCACATGAAAAGGCGCCTTTCGTTACCCCGACGGACGGATAGATAGATAGATGGTTGGTTCGAACAGCTCCGGCATTAGAACATTGCCCTTGTAACAAAAACACACAACGATACCGCTTGGTCTGGTAGTAGGCAAACAGGGGAGTAATAAAAAAAATAAATTTAACCGCCTCGGCCTGACCACGGTTGACTTGGAGTGCGTACGTGACGAATGGGAATGGACTTTTGACCGCCACATTTGCGGGCCTTAACTTTCCCAAAATGAAGGAGGACGGAGGCGAAGGAAGATACAAAATCAGTTGGCCTTTGCGAAATCTGCACGGTTCAAAGTACTGGTACGACGAATAACTTTATGGGTAGGGAGGACATTGGTAAAAACCGAGGCACCGTAAGAAAACCCCACACAAACGATCGCGAACAGCAATCAAAAAACTCCACAACGCTTAATGAAAACACCAGACTGAACTTAATGTCGACCCAACGTGTATTGCGATCGTGGCGGGTTTCCAACAAAACAAAAGTCCTCTAAAAAGTGATAGCAATTTTATTTAAACAATGTAGAAGTTAAACAAAAAAAAGAAACTTCGTTTTGAGAGACAAAGCACAAATAATGGAATTGGATTAAAGCAGGAATCGGTGAAATTGGTTTCTTTATTATTTGATTAACACGATGGAATGGAGCTCAACTCATTCAGATATTCAGGACGATATCAGGACTTACTGATTTAGTATTACGAAAATCTTCAAGCCGGTGATCAAAAAGAACACAAAACAACATATGAGAGAAGATGCTTGATCTGGGTATATCACGATAGACCCCAATAATTCTGTTAAGCTTTCAATCAACTAATCGATATGTAATGTACAATGTTGAATGAAAGTTATTTCATCCAACAAATATTGGTGCAATTTTCTTTGCTGATACGAACACGTGCCAGATCTTCAAAACAGAAGGAACCAATCATTTCCACAATTGTGTAATACGTCTGTTGCTGGCTATTACTATGGCAACAAATGTCACCCACAAGCGCAAACGGAGAAGCTCCTCGTCAAAGGATGCGCGCACTGATGGCCATTTGGGGCAAACATTAAATAACAGCCCACACCTTTCCACTTCAAGGTACATGAGAAACACGTTCCTAATGGTCCTGTGTCTACCTCTAGTACCACTAGAGCAACAGTGCTCTCGCTGACTTGTGGCTGAAATGATTATTTTTGGATGGTAGATAGAAGAGAGACGATGTTTGCGGTTTTTTTTTTATTTTGGCTTGGTTTCCCTTCGTTCACTGGTCACGAGCTCTGTCACCAATGACGACCGTCGCAGAAGGCACAGATACTTCCCATCCCTCTTACTTACCCCAGTCGGTGGCTATGACATAACCGAGGCAGTATGATGAAAGAACCAGCACCAACCATCCGGCCATGGCGCTAGAAACACGGTAAGGATTCTTCATCCTGTGCATCGAAGCGGTCCCGAAGTGATGGATGAATTAGCGCGCGAATGCCCGGGAGGGATTATTTGGATTGTGTCCCTTGAAGCCGGTATTAATGATTGCACCACACTTCTTTTTGCACTCTTGCACGGAGCTAGGTGCGCTCGGCACACTACGTTTTTGGATCCGCACGCTTTGCGTACCACATTCACACGCACGAACAACGGGCCCACTATTTTTCTGTTGCACCTACTAAAGAAAACACGCAAAACTTATTCTTACGGAAGGCAAAAAGATGGAGCAAACGTACTATAGGCAGGCTAACTACGCTCATTCATCACACTACGCGCGGACGGCACAGGTGATCTTGTCGGTCTGCACCATTCGGCATAAGGTTTTCGATTGAACATTTTTCTACCTCGCGAACCGTGTCTAGACATCACGTAGCCCCCGCCTAGGGTTGTCAAATCAGATTGCATGACATGTGCGAGCTGGTCCTGCTTGACTGGGGTCGAGAGATTGAAGACAAAATCCATTTTATCTGACCGTACGTATGGATGAAATTTGGCTCAGAAATTCAAAAAATAAATCATTCACGCTGTTTGTTTGCGCACCCTGTTTAGCAGCTTCCAAAAGCAATTGATTTGTTTTTTTTATGCAAACATACAATAAAAATCACTTTGCTAGGGGGTATGTGTGTGTGTGTGTTAACCGCGCTTGATTCGTTTGACATACGTCAAACAACCCCAACTGCCAAAACCGGTTTTGCCACTTCGCGAAGAATAACAAGAAAACGATGCCATTGACATTTCGCCGGCAGGTAAAGAAGAAAAAACAACGCATTCCCGTACGCACAGCAACACCGTCCGCTCGTTTCTCGTTCGAAATTTAGTTCATTCACGATTATGGCTATAAATCCACAATACGAGGAGATCGGCAAAGGTTTCGTTACCCAGTATTACGCACTGTTCGATGACTCGACCCAACGGCCCAGCCTGGTGAATCTATACAATGCGGAGCTATCGTTCATGACGTTCGAAGGGCAACAGATACAGGGCGCTGCCAAGATACTGGAGAAGCTGCAAAGCCTCACGTTTCAAAACATCAAACGGGTACTTACGGCGGTCGACTCCCAGCCAATGTTTGACGGTGGTGTACTGATCAACGTGCTTGGCCGGTTGCAGTGTGACGAGGATCCACCGCACGCCTACTCCCAGACGTTCGTGCTGAAGCCGCTGGGTGGAACGTTTTTCTGTGCGCACGACATTTTCCGGCTCAACATCCACAATTCGGCCTAGGGTGGGCGACGGACCGCGTGTGCCAGCGTGTCGTTCCAGCAACACCAAATGTTGATGTACACTTTTCTGAATAAACATATGGATTACTTTTAAAAGAAGCTCCACTAGTTTGTTGCGTTTTATATCGTACAAGGTAGGTAAGAGGGAAAAGGGCGAAGGGGTTTTGTTATGACAGCTTCCCAGGCATTGCCAGTCATGAAAACGAGTGCGTTGGGAGATGTGCACTTTTTGGGTTTTGGTAAATAAATAAGCCAAAAATGGAATACGGCACTATACAAAACTTGGTAAAGGTACGTATAGCAATACTCGTGACCGTATGGCCTATGATCGTGTATGTAAAAAAGGCTTCTTCGATTGGTCGCCATAGGAAACGAAACGTCGCATCGGTATGCTCGATTTACCATACGAGGCAGAATATCGCGGACAACTTACACATCTGGGGTACAAGGAAAAGGTAATGTTACCATTTATGATTCTAAGCAACCGACCGTTATTCCGCTTGCTTTGCATGCACAGGAAACCCTGAAGGAAGCGTTCCTGCGCCAGGAATGGAATATGGGAAGCGCACGGGTTTTGAATTTGTTGCAGGAAGCAAACATTCTAACAGCGAGCGAGTATATGCTAAGGTTAGTATTAGTTTTCTTAATGTTAGCTCCAACTGTAGTTTATTGTATTTGTAGTCTAGATGCAAACGAGCTAATGCAACAGATAATGAACGATCTTCTGGAAACAGAATACAAGCTACTTGCGCACATCATTAGGTACGCCTATCTAGGTACGATGTATCATTCTTGTTGGTCTACATTATTTTTACTCATGAACATGTCTTACCTGCAGATAATGTACAGTCGCAGACTCTCACTAACGTACTCAATGAGAGTTTTCGTGCGTTGCTGAACGATTTGAAGGAAACCCCGGACGTAATTCCTCGCAGTTATTTGCATTCGCTAAAGCCACATTTATTACCTGAGGAGCTGAAAAAGGTAACAGCGGAACATTTACAGTTGGTGCTAGTAGCTGGTGATACATTCGATAGTTTAGATGAAGCACTCGGAAAACAGGTGCAGTGGCGTGATGAAGTGAAAACCCTTCGTGGCACAGTTTTCGGGTGCCTGCTCGTAGAATTAGTTCACGACAAAACATTTTTTTTAAGTGTGTTGAAAGATTTCAGCAAAAAATCTTGTACATTTTCGCTGAAATACGCTCTCTACCTGCTGCACGTGCTGGCGCAGGATGGAGAAACGGACGACAAATTGTTGAAAAACTTTCTCAAAGATATGTTCCGCTCGGTGGTGGAAATGGAATCGATGAGTGAAATGAAACTGTTGTTACTGTTTGCACGTGAAGTCTGCACCGCCAACGAAACCATACTGGGGACGTATTCTGTCTGGTACAAGCAAACGATCGGTGAAATGACGTACAGTGTGAAGAAACATCAGTTTATTAGAACGATGGAGCTGCTAACTGCCCTGTTACCGTTGGAACGGGATTTGGAGATGCTCGGCGTACATTCAACCATTGCCATTTCTGCACCAGCCAAATGTAATGATTATGTGCTAAACTATAAGCAGCTGTGTCGGGCTCACATTGCCCAACTGAAGGTAGGCGATAGTACTACGATCGTGTTAGAAGACTGAGCTCGAAGGAGATAAAGCTTTATTTTTAACGAAAACTCATGGTTGTACCCATTACATAAAATAAGAACTTAAATGTACATCACTTTGCTGCAACACCAACAAACGTTGCCATTTGGAATTTTATTCCCCACCCGATTGATCGTTGATTGATGACCAGCATATGACCTTCAAAGCAAGTTCCTCAGTTGTCACGAGCTTATGGATTATTTGGTGAACGCACAGGAAGCCGGATCCAGCAGTACGAGTAAAGGCAGTCGTACAAAAGAAGGCGAAGGAATGGTGCTATCAATTGATTTTTTCCTTTCTTAACGGTCCTTATTCACCGTGATGGATTTGTTGCGCTCATCCCAGATCGTTGTTCCGTCACAAGCGCAAATTTTTTTGTAGTTTTCAAATATGCCTGCTGACCGTGCAATAATTCCACAGCTCAACCGGTGCTGGTGTTGTGCACTGTCGGTCTCTGCGATCACCACGGAACGCCCAATTAGATCGCTTACATCGAGACGATCGTTAATAAACCGTACCATAGCTCGTCCACTCGCATCCGAAATGATCTTGTTGGAATCATAAACATCGCCTACCGACCGGCATCCTTCCGAAATGTCTCCACATTCGTGCACATTCAGCTGGTAGCTACCATTAGACGCCAACCCATCGATCGTTCCGTCTACAACGGCCCCTTTTTGACCGGCAACATTCGAGAGGGAACAAAATCTAACAACACCACGCACGTTAGTTGATTCATTTCCATGCTCAACCATCGCAACCGCTGATTGTCCTGTAGGATAATGCGGATTAGCAACTCGTCACAATCTGAATCAATTCGATTGGAAGAAAACCCGGTACCTCCGAATCCCGTCAGTGCAACTCGCCGTCCAGTTGCTTCGATGCGTTTGTCGATCTCCAACCACGGTAGTGAAGTTTCGATCAGCACACTTCCTCTGTCAGCATCAATCGTCACTGTTCCGGCGCCGGATAATGCGTTCTTTATCGCTTCCACACATCCGACTCCACGGATTTGTGCTGCAAACTCCATCTGCGCGTAGTGGAGCGGCGTTATATTTTGTAATGCAACAAGGAAACACTACGCAAGTGGACACGTCCATACATACCTTTATGATACCGCTATCGGACATGTTTTGTTGTTTGAATAAGTATTTTTTTAATAAATCGGTAAAAATCATCGAAAAAGGGAAAAGAAAATTGTTGCTGTGTTTATTTCCTTGTAAACAAATGTCAAACTGTACAATAGTAAAATGAAAGGTTTGATCGAAGTACCTACGCTGACATTTCAGTGAACAGGATTTCCAAACTGCAAACGTCACATGAAAAGGCGCCTTTCGTTACCCCGACGGACGGATAGATAGATAGATGGTTGGTTCGAACAGCTCCGGCATTAGAACATTGCCCTTGTAACAAAAACACACTTTTTTGCTACATGATTCCCCACTTCTATCCTTCTCCTATGGCTCTCTGTTCATTTCATTGGCTATACAGTGGAATGCCGATTATCCGTGCCCATTGGGACTCGCCGGTTCCCGAATAATCGGATTGCTCGGATATCAATCACTTCGCCAAAATACTGGTCCATCCTGCGCCCGAGGAGGATCCTAAACGCATAGATGTTCCTTTTTCATCGCACAACAGCGCCAGTGCCATGAACTAATGGGCCAAATGGTAAAAATTTTCATCACTGTCACCGTCCTCTGAATGTGCATGTGATATTGTATGTAGAAAAATACATTATAATCGCACGTATGGTTTGCAAGTAGAATTCTTGCAACATTACTATATATATATATATTTTTTATATATGTATATTTGCATTACTAATGTGCACCATCGCTATAGTTTATGCTACAATCCCACGAAAACAATACGAGACAAACACATGACGAGTTGATGAAGGTGATGACGTTGCTGTTCCACTGGAATCAGTGTCTGATATTGAATGAAAAAATAGGGACTATTTATATCTCTATTCAATTCAGGGAACACGTTTCGCTTCGACACTTCAGGGCGCCTTCTACGAAACCAAAATACATACCGTCCTTTTGCTGCCCCATCAATTCGGTGCATCTTGTGCAATTTGATAACGAAGTCATACAACAACAGCTCATGCTGGCTTTTATTGCATTATATTAGCCCCCAATACAACACAGACGTACAAGAGATTCAGACACACACAACACTGGTACGATTCTAAAAAATAGTCAATCCAATGGTTGGGAGATGCCTAGAAGAAAAAAAGAAATAGGGAGGGGTTGGCAATTTTTCGGCTGTGGCAAATGTCCAAAACATCGTTATAAACGCGCCCGACGGTAGCCCGCTGGGCGCAGGTCGGGCTACTGAAAGGCACCCTTTCGTTTGACGTTTGCAGCTTGGGACGTGCACTCTTGGACTCCGTTGTGTAAATTGACAGTGGTAGCCTGGGCCGTCTTTTGCTAGGTGTCATACCAGCAAGATTATCCAGTCAATATTTACACCAACCGCCGGTAGATCTTATGCTCTACTGTCCGATAGTGTAATAACGCTGCGGAGCGAAGCATCAATAAATTTCGTTTTTCTGGCACAGAAATGTGACATAAACACATAAAATAATTTAAAATAAAGTAACGTAAACGTTCACCGGAGTGTGCAGATTCCGATATAATATAGCTGACCTCTGCGATATTAACAGTGCTAAAAACCTTTTTTATACGTGCAATATATAGTCCTGTGAACTAAAATCAAAGCTTTAAACTGCAGATGGAAACTATGGTAGGTATTCAGGGTAACTCGTGTTTTAATCAAAAATATTTTTACTGCGAACGAGGCTGTGGAGGGTGTAACAGTGGGTGGAAGAGGTGGCCGCCCAAAAGCTCGTTGTCGTGGGAGGAAACCGGAAAGAACTGCTTAATATGCAAGAGTGTATGCTAGAGAGCACCCCGAAGTGACGACACTTTTCACCTCTTATCGCCCATCCATCCCATCTCCATCAAGTGTGTATTTTAAGCACGTTTGTGTGAGTCAGGCTAACACGTTCCGTTTCCCCATATCGACAGTTAACTGTTGGTAGGCTGCCATGGTCCGCCCCTTATATACAGCGTATATATATTATATTATAACAGCAAACCTTATATTTTTTGTTTTACAGCCGCATAACATCACCCAGGAAGCAAATATATCACACGTTGTGGAAATGGATGGAATGGATAGAAAAGGAGAGGATTATGTAGGTGTATTTGCAACCCCTGACGGTGACAAATGTGATGAAAATTTGAGTAAAAAGTTGTGTGAAAAGGAACCTACGCTTAAGGCAGCCAAATTGGGTATCGACGATACCGGCAACGCTAACATTCTCGTACCAATTTGCTCTTTAAAAGTATTCGGCAATGAGGATGGCGGTGAACATCTGGAGCATGCTCTCCGAGGGCTAGAGGCCGATAAATACGTATTTTTGGTTTCGGCGAAACTTTATAGCGATGTTAACATCAAAAAACGACTTGAAACATTTGCCAAAGGCAAGAAAGTCGTGTTCATTACCGAATGGGAATGGGAATGTCGTTCTGCAGACAGGTTCTACGGTGATATTGTTAGTGCTGTCCAGGCTGCCATTTTACAATTTAACACCATCGGTTGAACATTGCCAGCAATTACCACAATAAAATAAAAATGCAGCAAAACATCCGGAGTATAACTCGGATATTACGAGTATTAATGTGACATTAATAAAAATGTGAACAAATAAAAAATTGCGAATAATTTGTATTTACCGCTACAAAGGTAAAATTTGTTTGAATTTCTTGTCTTCTGTTTAACATCGAAATTTTAAGACATCGGGACATCGGATTTAAGATCGTTGAGTGAAAAGCTATTTTCCGAGCGCTGTTTGCGGATGTTATTTTCCAGGAAATGTCTGTAGTTTGACCATATTGGCGCGACGCATCTACGTTAAATCCATATGTCGCTCATTAATGCTTGGTTACATAATAATACTACCTTTGAGATATTAATACGTAATATTTCCATAAAATTTTGTAATAATTTACAGCAGCATGTTGCTATCCATTAGTTAGCAGCAAGCATCGTTATTTTACACTGTACACAGGATAAAGTATTACAGACGACTGTCGCTAATGAAACCAGGGGTGGTCATTACTTCCCTGCGTTCCTGGATTGCATTACAAAGCCGGCGATACGGACCGAGTGGGAGACCCAATGACTTGACATCGTTTTCGGTCAGCATCATGAGCGTTTCCATGTCGATCTCATTTTTCTGGAAACTAAGAGCAACCCGCCCAATTAGTCTATGTACTACGTAATGTGTCCCATACCTTACACTGAATACTCACATAGGGTAGTAATCCTCCAACTTGAACGCTGATAGGAACCGTAAAATAGCATTCGAATCATTTTCATCATTTTCCGAACTGTCCATATCCGAATCGGAGTCAGAGATGACAAGCTGCGATCTTGGTTTGATCGCTGTAGCTTTTGCCTTCGTCGAACCATCGGAGGAAACACTCGTGGATGAATGCTCGTTGCTAAGCTGTGCCAGCACGTTGGACACAGATCGACTGTTAAAGAGAAGAAAACGGCATGGACAGGTTAGTTGATGGTTGACAGCTACTTGACAATACACCGCTACGTACGGAAAGGCTAGATTGCCGAAGGATGGTCGATTGAACAGTCCGGAAGGTCGTTGCAGGAGTACGTCCTCCGTTACCTCATCGGCGGTAAATGCAGTTGCAAGAAAATCGGGCTGACTAAGCGAACGCGAGATGGTACCGAATTTGCCACTCGCCCCGCTATTGCTGTCCTCGTCCGCGTCGTCATTATCCCGCCCGTTAGTAGGATCTACGTCGAATACATCCTGCAGCTTACCACGTCGTTCGGACGCGTTTGATTCATCATTAGAACTGTATGTTCCGACGTATAGTATCTCCGAGTCACGTCTGAGACCCTGTATCGAACGAACACTCCGTTTGCCGTTTGATTCCATTTCGCCAATTTTGAAATCTTGCGCGTGAAAGAAAATTTCGAACCAAATGGCACGTATGAATGGTGAAGCAACGTTACGCCGCACTGCTTACCTCCGTTTTCCATCTGCTGCCGTATTTTCATCGCATCTGCGCGCTTTTTAACGGCCCCGGAACCACGCTGCGTCCCACCAACTAAGGCACTGAATTTGGTGGTGGAAGGTGCTGCCTGCGATGCGTCGTGGACTATTCTTGGTTGTCCCTGCGCTAGGTTTCCCTGGCTTCCGGACCACAGTTTGTGCTTCAGCGCCTGCAGCATATTGGATGGCCTGTGTGGACGAACCCGTAAGCTCGTGTCCTGATCTCGCTCGAGCTTCTGCTGGCGGGTCGTAAATTCGCGAGCCCGCTTTTCGCTCTTCTTCTTTGCCTGTTCGCGAAATTCATGCGCCTTTTTCCTACATTTATGAGATGAATTTGATGATCAAATGCAAATCGCGAGTAAACTCATTGCGTATCCCGTACCTATCATTTGATTCTAAAGTTGCTGCAGCAGCGTCAAGGTAGCGCAATATCTTATCGCGATTGTTAATGGCCGCCAGGTCCTGCGCACTGTGGTGATCGATATCGAGTGCGTAAATGTTTACGCCGAATTGTACCAAGAAATCGACACACTGCATATGTCCTTTTGCCGATGCCAAGTGCAGCGCAGTATTTCCAAACTGATCGGACTTGTCAGGGTCTCCACTGCGAAAAAGAAGGCGTACAATTAGAGCCCGTTGGGTTCTCAACATTCGCTTCAGTATGACGGTGTCGCGTGATGTACTACTTTGAGTATTTTTTTTAAACTCCGTTACACTTCTTCCTAAGTCCAAAAGATTACACGTCTTATTGATTTTATTGCCATCGCAAGGTTTTTTTTA
The DNA here is from genome assembly GCF_943734725.1 of Anopheles marshallii. Taxonomy (NCBI): domain Eukaryota; kingdom Metazoa; phylum Arthropoda; class Insecta; order Diptera; family Culicidae; genus Anopheles; species Anopheles marshallii. The sequence goes on from NC_071327.1 coordinate 78,858,844, forward strand.
ACCTGCTAATCAGGCTTACCCACGGACCACCAACAGCTTCAGCGCATCGAAATGTCCTTGAAATGCAGCCCACAGAACAGGAGTCATGCCGTCCACATCCTTAGCATTTGCCTCCGAACGGGTCGCTTCACGGAGCACATCCAACAGTCCATCTTTGGCGGCACTAGAATTACAAATTACAACAATTACAACAAACATGCATTATGAGCAACTGACCGACAAATTCAGAACCTATATTGTGCACATACAATATGCATGCCAGCCTCTGTTATAGCATCCAATAAAACAAGTCGAGCCAGGTTGATAAGGTCATTGCAAAGCTTCCGGAGTGTATCCACTTCAGATATTGCTTATCGTCGTTACTTTCCACACCTCGCTCACTCATAAACATCACAATCATCTTACCACCCCTGTGTCTCGCACACCACTTAACGCAATTGCATCGGCTTGTTGCAGCACTTTCTTTAGGCACTTACCGGTGTATCCTATCCGACGACATTGTTTTGTGCTATGACGCATTTATTTCCGCTCTCATTGAAGCTGGAAAGATCAGTGCGCCGATCAGGCCGTGCGCTTCCGGTGGTGGGTTTTGATCAAACGTTTTCACACTGCGAAACACATCTACACCATACTTCGAGTGTAGCAATGCACCCTCATCTCACACTTTCCAACGGTGCAATTTCCCTTTTGTCGTCTTTTGATTCGGTTTGGTACACTTGTTTCACTGCACATCCACCTCAACGAGCATTAAGGGTAGGGTAATTGCTGTCTTTGTCTTATCTCACTTGTAATGTGGGTCGGTCGTTTCGATGATATCTGGCAGGTATCTGCAATGGGAATGTAAGTTACACTAGACACAAAATACTCTCGCAGAACCACTAGCAAGCGCCAACAGAAATGTAATTTCGAATCATCGCGAGCGTAAAACGACATTTGGAGAACTTTCCCTTTTTCTCTACCTATTAGGGTATTGTGCAGATAATAGAATCTTTTCCCACTCTTGCAAGATTTTCTGCTTTTTGTGGAAGTAATTAGTTGTTAGCTATTTTTATACGTTGCAAAGCTATCCGCACATGAATAGTGTAATCCCTGTATGGTTAGATCCATAAGACGAAAGCGTTATCACCAAAGGCACCGTGCTATGCGCAACTGCTACGAGGTCAATGTAGGCGGCCCGGCTAATGCCGTACGCTGCGTCATCTAATGCTACGCGTCAAAGAGTGTAAGTTTGTATTAAAACCTTCATAGCTTGGTTATAGGTTTGAGTGAAAGCAAATTTCTAAATGCTAAATATTTTCAGAAATTACTGATGTTTGCTAATGCAATTTGTCCGTTAAATAGTAAACACTACATGCCCGAAGGGAGTGCAATCGCAGACTTTCAACTTCCCGTTATTATGCAATCAGATGATTTGTTTACGCTTCTGTCTAGCTGTATTATTTCGCATACAACCGCTATTGCTGATAGGTACTTTCTCTCCGTCTGCATCCGATTTGTTTGCTCACACAGTGCCACACAGCCAGGGGAATAAATTAATTAAAACAATAGTCAATGGATGAGCAACACAGACACCATTACAAGTAATTGCATATATCCAACCGTTGCACACATGGTTGGTTCCGGATTTGTAGTAGCTTCTAATGCTACCAAGTTACCGCCAAGCTGCAAGATCGAACCAGAGTTGGTGCGCCGTTAATGTTGTGTTCAAAAACTATTGAAATAAACATTTCGAGGCTGATGCTGAGAATGAACCTCATTTTAATGCAAATTTTACTGCCGTTGTTTGAAGGGCAGTCACCCTACTCTGTCCAATGGGGATCCAATCCAATCCAATCCAATGGGAAAGGTATTTGCGTGTTTTTGTGTTTTTCGCTCTGCGCATTGGGTAGATTTTTTTAATGCTTTGCAGAAAAATCGAGATCACCGCACGAAATAACCTTGAACAGAATTGTTTCATCAAAACTAGCTGACGAAGATGACTATCTCAAAAAGAAAACAAAAATAAGCTGCAGCATTGTTCAGGTTACCGTCAGCCGCTGATGTTGAGTCTATAATTTGTCAGAGATATTTCAATTACAGCGATCACACAGTCGTTATGCTTCAGCACCATTCTAAGAGATAAGCTTCATGAACATCACAAGAAAACGTCTAGCATTCGTAGAGCCGATGTAACAATCTGTCGACGGGTATTTGATAGGGATTAACGGAGGATTTATTGATGAATACAGCCAATACCCGTGTTACGCTGAGAACTGCGTAACTTACGAGGATTTAAAAAAATAGACATGCCACGGAATTTTTCATTTCATTTCGCGGAAATTAATTTTCATAACATTCCGCGTCCGCCAGTATGTTCGAAATACTGGATTGGATTTTTGTAGACGATGGAGCTTGACTGCAAGCAGTTTGGAGCGGCTCCTGCAGCAGACCAACACCTCGAACCAGTTGGAGCACCGGATAAGTAAAATAGTGTCAGCAAATGAAATTGCGCTCACGAAAATAAAACCGGACAGCGTGATCTAACTGAATTGCCATGCTGACTGATGAGAGGGCATGATTGACCGTACATTGATGCGTATCGAAACACTTACAGAAACAAAAGTGAAAAAAACACTATTCGGCCATTGTTGAATACATAAGGGGCTGATAAGATGCTATCGATGCGCGTACAATCGTAATATGATGAACTGCCAAACCATATGATATGACACCGACACAAATCGACCATGTGGTTGGTAACAGATCTGTTCATACACGTGACATATTTTTAATTCAATTTTACAATGCTAAACATTATGTATTTCCAATTTAGAATCATCGTACGTTGGTTAAAGTTACGGTACTATGTGCAGTTCAAGTTACGCAATGAAAACGTGTATATTTCATTCGCCACCTATAATTAAATGGGTTGATTGGCGTGAGGTTATCAACAGAAACGGTCGCTTTCACCCGACTACCCCGACATACGAAGGATGTAAGGTTAAACGTGGCTACGTCATTGTCACGTGATCCACCACTAAGCGTTATGCAGCTCCTTGATCATAGGCCCAGAAAAATGTCTAGAATCTCGTTTAGACTCGGTCCCTCGTTGCGAGGGTTGTATCTGGCTATGCGATAAAAATATGTCTAATAAGCCGTTCTACAGCAAACAGCCGGTTGCTCACAAGAATTTAAGCCAAAAGGGAGATAAAAAACAACCATCAGAAGCAAGTCGGGCCCTGTGTTGAGCAGCTAAATAAGCTGTAGAAGACTTACTAGTCTTGATAAGAAACATGGTGGCTTTGGGTGTCTATCACTTGCTCTGGTCTGGTCTCAGACGAGGCATTTTATTTACCAAGATAAGAAAGTAGATACGGGGAGTAAATGTACCCAAAGCAAGTAGGACGCAGGTTCCCAATACAGGTGATACAGTAATTATTGATTTTACGTTTTAGAATTGATTGCAATATGTCACCTATCAATTGTTGAATCACCACATGTGTTGATCAAACGAAGAAAGATTTTGTGGAGAGCGATAACAGTGAGGCAATAAGGTGCTATTGCCAATGCAGCATTTGCGGACTTGCTGATAACGTTCCGGAAAATACAAATAAAAAACTCTGGACTAGAATGGTCCCATATCTATTCCGTTTGTATTCTTCAATGGGGAATAACATCATACTGCGTTCGGGGGAAAAAATGGGCCCTCATTAGAGGGGCCTCGAAAGGATCGCCTCCCTCCCCGTTAACAAGTTTTGAAAATGCCACTCACTCCCCCCTCCCCCTTAATCGTTTTAGAATACGGGGCCCAACTATCATTCCGTCTAGGACCTCCAAGGTGATTGATCCACCACTGAGAAGTGCTCCAAAAAGTAAATGGTCTTTGACCCACGGAACCGTCGTCTATGCGCCGCTCGTTGCTGGTGGTGGTAGTTTTGTTGGCCGTCAGATCATTCCGCCACATACTTTTTTTTCGCGTTGCCGACAAAAGCTCACACACATACGCATGGTTGGTTTGTTGATTCATTCAACTTGTCGCTACATTATGCAAAATTTGTTTACAAAACCCGTTTGCCGACGTCACCAGACGACAATACACATGCATGCACAGGAACATCACACTTTATGCGCACCCATACATGCACACACAATCACGCGTTTTCGCGATCGCACCACACCGAAAAGCCATTGCCAAAAAATTTATCTCCAGGGTAGTGATCAGTTAGTAAGTGGGGTTTACTTTTTCGCACACTTTCCTCGGTGCAATTAGAACCACATGGAAGTATACACACAGAGCACACGGACACTTTCATTCAAATAAGCACGAAACAGTTTGAAGTTCACTTTTTCTCGTTGCCTTCGTCGGATAATTTCCTGTTTGCACCGTGTACGGTGGTCACGGGTAAGCATAGCCACACACCTGGGGTATTTTGTGATAAAATTAAAAACCATGGAAACGAACGCAACCGCGATCAAGAGCCTACGGACGCCTACGCTCGCGTAAGTGTGCGCACAAAATGGGTTGTTATTCCAACGCCATTGCACGAAACGACCAGGTGGGCTAGGAAGCCCCAGATAGCATCAGATACATCAAAGTGTGGAACAGGTAGAATTGTTTTAGTGTTGGTGTTGATTTACGCACAATGTGCAACTTTCATGTCTTTTTAAGTCAAAAATAATGAACTGTTCGTACTGTTATTTAATAATTAATTTTCTGCTTTGCGCATAGCTCAAGCAGTACAATTAAGTAAGCATAAAAATATGCATAAGCTAGGAATGTAAACATAAACAAGGCTAAAAAGCTATGTAAACAGCTGAAACAGATGAGCGTGAGTGTGTGGGTGAAGCCACGATTGGTAGGCAGACTAAAGGTGCGTATACACGGTGCCAAACTTTGACGCTAGGAGAGAAATTTGTGTGCAAAATCAAACACTTAATAGCAATAATAATAATAATTAATGAGAAACTTCAGTGAGGATTTTGCTCAGTATAGAAGCTCATTTCGAGGAAGCGTACCGCATCACTGCATAGCATGGTTATGATTCGTGTATTTCCAGAAGGCTATTTCATCGCTATAATTGAAGCCTTCACACAGATTTACTTACAATTTTACCAAGTGCAGGCAAATATGGCACCAATATGGCAGTTGAATTATCTTCAGTTGCTGTTGAAATATGAACAATTATTGGTTCATTCTTTTGTTTGTAAATAAAATGCAATATATAAATAAATATAAAAATAAATGCAGTTGACTCTCAAAATTATATCACTTTCAATAACACAATTCCTTATAAACTCTTCTTAACAGCCAATTTCCCAATGCATTATTGTCTGTGATTGGCGTGTTCACCAAAGACCACGAGGGCATTTATTTGGTTCTTTGGTCATATCGATAAGACTAAATTTATCTGATAACATCGCTTGGAGAGGAAAAAGAATAGCTCCAAAAAATTACATTAAATCATTCATATTCAATTGTGCTGCGTACGAAGTCGGTAGTTTATTTTGGTGGCTTGCGTAATTTGTTAAACAGGACTATCTTGCCCGTGAAACAAAGCATGAGGTTAAAGTGGGCGGTTATGGTAGCGTTGCTGGCCATGCTATATGCATGCATCATTCTCGGACCAGCTGAAGGGGCAAAGATTTTGGCAATCTTTCCAACGTCTGCCCGTTCACACTACATTGTCGGATCGGCGTTAACGAAAGAGCTGGCAAGACGTGGACATGAGGTAAGCGTTCGGTCAAGGTGCTTATCAGCCGTCTGATTGATTGGAATGGAATAAATACGAAGATTTATAAGAGTTATGCTATACTTTCTACCCGCAGATGACGGTTATCAACACTTTCCCACAGAAGAAACCGTTAAAAAATTACCGTGATATAGATGTAAGCGGATCTGCAGATATCGTTAAGGGTAAGTGCGCAAGAACTATTTTAAGTTGTGGTTCATGTAATTTTACGGTTAATTTTAGGTCTTGTACCGAATTTTTTGGAAGCGGCCGATAGGAGTATGTGGGAAAGCGTAACGATGCCGTACAAATTTGGACAAATGCTAACCAACTACACGCTACTGCACCCTAACGTGAAGAAACTGATCCAATCGAACGAAAAGTTTGATCTAGTCCTCATGGAAAGCTTCTTGAATGATGCTCATCTAGGTAGCTTTGGTGAACGCACTGAATCCTTCGGCATTTTTACTGATTAAACTGAATATTTTGGGACAGGTTTTGCACATCACTTCAAGGCTCCCTGCGTTGTTCTGTCCACGTTTGGGGCATCCCGTTGGACTAATGATATGGTCGGAACGCCATCGCCGATATCTTACGTACCTCATCCGTTTCTGAGCTTTACCGACCGGATGTCATTTGTACAGCGGATCGGCAACATGCTGATGGCGATTATGGATAGTGTTCTTGGGCATGTTCTAAGTTACCCGGTACAAAGTGCAATGTACGAAGCGGCATTTCCCGATCCAAAACCCCCACTAGAACATCTACGTCGCCATGCTGTATCGCTGGTACTGTTGAACAATCACTTCAGTCTCAGCTATCCGCGTCCGTACGTACCAAACATGATCGAGGTCGGCGGAATGCACGTCAATCGCAAACCAAACCCGCTGCCGGAAGACATCCAGAAGTTGCTGGATAATGCACCGAACGGTGTGATTTACTTTTCGATGGGTTCCAACATTCAGAGCAGTCAACTGCCGGTGGAAAAGCGTGAAGCGATATTGCGCGTCTTTGCTAAGCTGAAGCAAACCGTGCTTTGGAAGTGGGAAGACGAAACATTACCAAACCGACCAGAAAATGTGATTGTGAAGGCATGGTGGCCACAGGACGACATACTGGCCCACCCGAATGTGCGACTGTTCATTACGCACGGTGGACTGCTCAGTACGACGGAGTCAATGTACCATGGAGTGCCAGTGATTGGCATTCCAGTGTTTGGCGATCAGTACCTAAACATGGCCAAAGCGGAACGTACTGGCTTCGGGCTGCTGTTACCTTACCAGGAAATATCCGAGGATCGTCTCTCGAGTGCAATCAATCAGATCCTGGGCGATACGAAGTACAAAACTGTGGCCCAAAGCATTTCGGCTCGGTACCGAGATCAACCGCAAGAACCACTCGACTTGGCCGTATATTGGGTGGAGTACGTTATTAGGCACCATGGAGCGGTGCATTTAAAATCAGCCGGCCAGGAACTGGGCTTCCTGCAGTACCATGGAATCGACGTGATTGCTACAATAATCGGTGTTCCGTTTCTATTTTTCTATCTTTTGTTTAAGCTGCTGTGTGGAGGACGATCGAAAAAGAACGTTTCGGTAAATGCTAAAAAGAAGCGAAATTAAACATAAACTATGCTCACTATACACTCACAGTGTGATATTGGTCACATACTGTGAGCGTATAGTGAGCAACAACAGCAAATGGAACTAATAAAAAAAAATTGTTTACATAACGGACATTTGAAGTTGCGGTTTCAACAGTTAATTTGACCTCCATGGCATGTGAAAAGCATAATATGCTGGTAAGGAAACGTTGTGCTTTTGCGCCTAGCATGTATGCAATTTGCATTTCACTCGTCTTTTGCCTATGTTTTGCTATGTTTATTTTTTACCCCATAGATGGCGCAAATAACTACGCGGTAAAAGCTTTGAACAGCTTTGTTTTGTTCTACATTTCAAGAAATGTAGCTACGCGAACATGCTATGGAGTTTTGTTGGCGAACAATATAGTAGAAAACACCGCTCAAAAACAGATCGTTAAATCATTTAGCATTCACACGAAGCAAATCTTTGCCGTAACCCATCAGCACAGCGGAAAAAGAAGTTAACCGTTCGCCCCGTTCGTATCGTGTAAACAGGTGTCATGAATTTCAATGCAATGTTAAAAATAGGTACCCGTTCCGTTGCGTGAAATCATCAAACACGTGGATAGATTATTTAAGCTCAACGGTGCCGGCACATGTGAGAAAACATACAATACTGGTCGAGGTTTTACAAATGCGAAGTGACAAATTGTTGATTTTTCATTGTATCATTTAAGTCAATTTATCAATTGACCAAGGTGTCTCTCTGCATCTCATACAGCTTGTACATGCATAACTCATTAGTTATGTGGCATAGAGATTGCGAATGTTATGACAGTTATTAAAGTTTTGTATACAATTGTATCTCTTTATAACGAATAGTAAGCATTACTGTGGGAAAAATCTGACGAAATATAAAATATAAATTATTATATTATTTACATATACTGCGGGTATAGGTTTGTGGGTGTATTTACAAAAGTTTATAGCTAATATTTACTGTCATAGGCCAGATTGTGTTGATAAATATTTATTCAATCACATTCAATTCGAAAAAGTAACAAGTGTCACGGAATACACGCACGTTCTTATCGCGTATACATATCACAACCGTTGTTATCTTAGCCATACTATTCCAAACCGTTGCGTGTTGCATCTTAACTAGCACCCTCGCGGCGTGTGGTAGAATTTGTTCCTCGCAATCCATTCAGTTTTCGCTTATCAGCATCAAGCATACGGCTGGTTTGTCAAATGTTGCGCTGAAACTGATGAGCTAAAGTCTCATTTGTAATAATCTAACCATGGGGGTTTTTGGTAATGCCTTTTACTTTTTTGTCGCAACCATTGTCATTGGCTTCTATGGCACATCGTCAAATTGGCGTTTTTGTTTTTGGTAACTGTGTTTCTTCTTATTACTGATTTTTCTTCCTCCTTTTACTATCGTGGTGCACTCGATTGACGATTCCCAACCGTCTCAACAGTGCTTTGATTGCCGCACCCATGCCAATTAGCACTGATAAGGCAATCGCGATCATCACTGCGTATACGTCTAGCAGATTGTACTCGATGAAGGACAACCGTACGGCCGGGGATTGAAGCTGTGGGGCACCACCGTGGCGCAATACGTACTCAACCCAGTAGACCGCAGTTTTGGCCGGTCCGAGCGGTTGATCCCGGTAGCGTTCGGAGATGAGTTGGGCACGCTCGGTATAAGAAGGATCGGCGAGCACTTTCTTGATGGCGGCCGAAATCGTCTCCTCGTTCAATGTTTCGTAGGCAAGCTTCACACCATACCCGGCATGTTCTGCACGAGCCAAATTTAACTCTTGATCACCGTAAATTGGAATGCCAACCATTGGTACACCGTGGTAAAGACTCTCGGTAGTCCCGAGAAGACCACCGTGCGTGATAAATAGTTTCACCTTCGGATGAGCAAGAATGTCGCTCTGTGGCATCCACGACTTGATCAGCACGTTCGGTGGTTTGTTCGGAAGACTATCGTTCTCGTACTTCCAGATGACGTTCTCCTTCAGCCCACGGAACACGTTCACGAAAGCGGCACGCTTTTCTTCAGGGAAGTTTCGACCCTTTAGCATGGAACCCATGGAGAAGTAGATAACACCATCGGATGCTTCGTCCATGTACCGTTGTATGTCAACTGGAAGTTTCTTTGGCGGTTGAATTTGAATGCCTCCGATCTCAACCATGTTCGGAGCATAAGGATGTGGGTAGCTAAGACTGAAGTGCTGATTAACGAATGCCAACCGGACACTTTCAAGCGTCTGTTGGAAGGTGAGCTTCGCGTTCGGGAAGTATCGATGAAACATGGCTTCTTGTTTGGGAAGAAACACACATCGATAGTACAGCTTGTCGAGATGGCCCACTAATGCATTCGCAAAGCGCTGCCAGAAGGACATATCGTTCGTAAAGCTAAGGAAGGTGTGCGGTATGTACGAGTACGGGTAAGGTGTACCGACGAGTTCGCTTGTCCACATTGATGCCCCGAAAGGAGCGAACGCAAACAGATGGCCACCAAAATGTTCCGCCAAACCGTAGAGAACCTCGCTTGCGAACGACTCCACGATGACCGCGTCAAACCGTTCGCCGGATTTCATCAGCTCTATCATCTTCGGATGTTCCAGCACACCTTGCGAGGAAAGAGGGCCAAATTCATTGTACACCAGATATAACACCATCAGGTTCGGTGCGTTCTTGTATTCGAAGAGATTCGGCCCAGATACATCGTGCGCGGCGGCTAATTCCGGCATAAGAATGTCACGGTGACGGCCAGGTGGCGCATCTTTCATTGCGTACGGGCTGACGATGGTCACATCGTGACCTGCGTCAAGTAACGCTTTCATAAGACCAGCACCAATGATGTAATGGGATCGTCCGACAGAAGGTAATATGCCAAGGATTCGTGCTGCATCCGTTGGTGGAGCACTACATCCCAGTAGAAGTAAGCCTAGCACTGCTAGGGACAACATACGCGAGTACTCCATAAGCGAATTCTAGTTTCGGGTCAGGGTTAAGATGTCACCCGAATAACCCCTTATCACGCTTGGGACACTGAAGAAAGACACTGTACGTAACGATTTTGAGAGCACGTTCCCGAAAACCGAACTGCCTGTCGCCGTTTATTAGTGCAAACTAGTCGTCTACCAGGATCCTACACGGGTGAGAACCTTCTAGCTAGTGGCGCAATCTTATCATGCGTGAGTTAGGAAAGGGAGCCGCACCTGAGCAATCAGTAAGTTTGGCTTGAACTCTCTTCTCAGCCGCTCTCTTATACGTATACACTGCGGACTCTCGCGAACACACATACGAATAGGAAACAATCTAGCAAGCCTCGGTAAAATGCTAGCAAAGCTTCATTCTACGCTACATCACGTTCCCGGTGCATGCACATGTACCGGCAGATGGCTACTGACGACGATCTATATTTGTTTGTTTATGCATGGTAAACCAAACAGTGCCAATGACAATGCACCCTCTTAAATGGCCATGTTCGCCAACTGCAAATACACGATGGGCGGAAAAGCTTCTACCACCAAGTGGTGCCCTTCCCAAAGCAGCGCCGGCCAAACAACGGCGGCGATAGATGCCTATTTTTAACGGAAGATCCACGACACGTTAACGAAAGTTGTAGTGTTTGTCTGTGTTTTTACCCACATCTTCAAGCGTTTTAAACAAGCGTTAAACAGCAGACTTTCAGGCTGATCACGTTAATTGAAAGGGGTTTTCACCATTGAACTTGACGTGGAGGATGCAGGGGTTGATGCCGGGATGGGTCTCTTATCTCGTGCTGGCTGACTAAAATGTTGCAACAACATTGGAACAAACCTATTGTATTAACACTATTGATTTTCGTTTGAAAAGTTAAGAAAAAATTAGTTAATTAATCTGATGGATCGATATATCGCCGTTTTAGTCTTGCCTGAGCAATACATGATCGTATTGAAAAAGCATGATTAAGAATGTATGATAATAAAATATTGCCTCCCATTTGTTTTGAAATCCCCAATTTCGTGATGCTGGAATTAACAGCTGATATGAAATTGTACGATAATTGTTCACCAGACGAAATGATCATCCCTCCTCTGGTCCAATCCACGTTCAGCATCGCGGAAGCATTGCGGAATTTTGGAACAAATGTGTGGACAAACTCCGTACAACGAGTTTTCACTCACACATGCGTACGGCATTAGAAGAGTATTAGTATTAGCCGCTCAAGAGTGAAGAGATAATGGTGATACTTGGAGAGGAAGATCCATGCGACACCTCCAAAAGAAAAGAGCAAACATTGACATATTCTCAATTGTGTCGAACACCGAGACGAAAGTTTCTTCCGGTAGCTTGCGTAACTTATTTACCAAGACGACCTTGCCCGCGAAATAAAACTTGATGATGAAGTTCAGGTGGTTTTTACTGGTAATGTTATATGCATCCACTATTCCAGGCCCAGTTGATGGGGAAATGTCTTAGGCGATCAGTTCCTAAACATGACCAAAACGAAAGATATGGGATGTGGACTTTGGAATCGAACTGAATGACGAATAGGTATTGTAATTACCTTAACTACATGATATTGTTTGTCTTGCTGGCTATGGGTAAGATATTTTGATGTATTTCCAAAATAATATTCAATGACAATATGCAAATAATGGTCTATTTTAATTGCGGTTCAAGCAGCCAATTTGTCCCTAATTGCACAATGTGCCTGTAAAGTATAACTTTAACGCCTGACATGAATGCAATTCACATTACACTCACTGCCTTTTGAAAATGCAGTCTATGAAAACTAACAGTTAGTCTATACTAGATTTTACCACTATCGTCAATTCAGACGTCCCTCTTCTATCGTATGCGGTCATGAGCTGTTATTTACAACTATTCATTTTGTTTGATTCGTAAACGAATTCGAAATAAAAATTCACTAAGCGACTTCACCTGTTACTGGAACATTATAAAAAATATTCTCTCAGCTTCAATAGAATTTTTGCGTTGAATATTATTGAACGGTCGATTTGAATGCGAATGCTAGCTTCAAGCGATTGACCGTAGAGGGCGCTACATCAAGCAGTGAAGGCGATCAAGCTGAGGATACCTGAGCTAAGAGGATCAATGACCGCGAGGTATTTAATTTGTTGAATAATGCATGCTTTACGAATGTTTTATTTGTTTATTTTTGTGCAAATAGTATTGAGATTTATGTTTAGAACGGCCTGGCCGTATCGACTTATTTTACCACGTAGCCGGATAGTCAGTCCTCGCTACGGGGTATTGGCCCGGATGGGATTTTGGTCCAGTCTGTTCGTGTGAAGACCGGCGCCGCTACCATCATGCCACCGGGCCGCCCCTATTGAGATTTATGTTTGATGTTAAACAAATAGCCAAATAGCCAGTACTTGATACGGAGGAACAGTCTGGATGGTACTGTATACCGGTCGTGGCGAGTGAATGTGAACGAGTGAAGCCGCTACCACCTACACCACGCCCTTTTAAAACACCGTTATGTAACAACTATCGAAAGGATTGAAAGATTGAAACACTCTAGCCATATCAAGTCATCTTGAAGACTTCAAGACAAAAGACCACGATCTCTGGTAACTAGCTGGAGTACAAAGTAATTACGAATTTTCATCAAAAGATCTTAAAAATGGCAATATATGCAATAAAAGAATTAGCAGCTCAATTAAGAGTTGTGAGATTCAATGGATTTTACACAGCCTTACGTCTCGTCTACACAAAGTAGGGGACATGTTTGCGTTAGGCGTTAGTATTTAGGACTCAAAATAACACATTGTTATAATATACAGCTATGATCGTTGTTATCTTAGTCATATTATCTCAGACCAATTTTCTAGTATCTCAACTAGCATCCTCAAGGCGCGTGGTAGAATTCGTTGCTAGTGCCGGCTGATAAACACAATCCATCAAGTTTATGCTTATCAACACCCCGTCCGTATATCGTATGTTGCCCTCAAACTTATGAGCGTTAAGCCTCACTGGTAATAATCTAATCATGTAGGTAGATTCGTTTTGTATTTTATCTCAACAAGAGGTATTGTATTTTGTTGCATCTTTCGGACATCACCAATCTGGCGTTTTGGTTGGATTTGATTTTGGTAACTGTGTTTCTTCTCATTACTGATTTTTCTTCCTCCTTTTACTATCATGGTGCACTCGATTGACGATTCCCAACCGTCTCAGCAGTGCCTTGATTGCCGCTCCCATGCCTATTAGCACTGATAAGGCAATCGCGATCATCACTGCGTATACGTCTAGCAGATTGTACTCGATGAAGGACAACCGTACGGCCGGGGATTGAAGCTGTGGGGCACCACCGTGGCGCAATACGTACTCAACCCAGTAGACCGCAGTTTTGGCCGGTCCGAGCGGTTGATCCCGGTAGCGTTCGGAGATGAGTTGGGCACGCTCGGTAAAAGAAGGATCGGTGAGCACTTTCTTGATGGCGGCCGAAATCGTCTCCTCGTTCAATGTTTCGTAGGCAAGCTTCACACCATACCCGGCATGCTCTGCACGGGCCATATTTAGCTCCTGATCGCCAAATATTGGAATGCCAACCATTGGTACACCGTGGTAAAGACTCTCGGTAGTTCCGAGAAGACCACCGTGCGTGATAAATAGTTTCACCTTCGGATGAGCAAGAATGTCGCTCTGTGGCATCCACGACTTGATCAACACGTTCGGTGGTTTGTTCGGAAGACTATCGTTCTCGTACTTCCAGATGACGTTCTCCTTCAGCCCACGGAACACGTTCACGAAAGCGGCACGCTTTTCTTCAGGGAAGTTTCGTCCCTTAAGAATGGAACCCATGGAGAAGTAGATAACACCGTCGGAAGATTCGTCCATGTACCGTTGAATGTCAACTGGAAGTTTCTTTGGCGGTTGAATTTGAATGCCTCCGATCTCAACCATGTTCGGAGCATAAGGATGTGGGTAGCTAAGACTGAAGTGCTGATTAACGAATGCCAACCGGACACTTTCAAGCGTCTGTTGGAAGGTGAGCTTCGCGTTCGGGAAGTATCGATGAAACATGGCTTCTTGTTTGGGAAGAAACACACATCGATAGTACAGCTTGTCGAGATGGCCCACTAATGCATTCGCAAAGCGCTGCCAGAAGGACATATCGTTCGTAAAGCTAAGGAAGGTGTGCGGTATGTACGAGTACGGGTAAGGTGTACCGACGAGTTCGCTTGTCCACATTGATGCCCCGAATGTAGCAAACACGATCAGATGGCCACCAAAATGTTCCGCCAAACCGTAGAGAACCTCGGTTGCGAACGACTCCACGATGACCGCGTCAAACCGTTCGCCGGACTCCATCAGCTCAATCATCTTTGGATGGTTCAGAATGGCCTGCGAGGGGAAAGGGCCAAATTCATTGTACACCAGGTATAACACCATTAGGTTCGATGTGTTCTTAAATTCGAAGTGATTCGGTTTTTGTACATCCAGTGGTTCGCCTAGCTCCGGCAGTATAATGTCACGGTGACGGCCAGGGGGTGTATCTGGCGTTGCATACGGACTCACGATGGTCACATCGTGTCCTGCTTGAAGTAATGCTCTCATTAGACCAACACCAATGATGTAATGGGATCGTCCGTCGGAGGGTAATATCCCAAGAATTCGGGCTGCAGCCGTTGGTGGCGTAATACATCCCAATAAAACAAATCCTACTGCTAGGTAAACGCCAATTCTAGTTCCGAGCATGTCCCGGCATAAACGAATTCTTGTTCCGAGTCAGCTTGTCCGACACAATACCTAACGATTTTGAGAGCACGTTCCCGAAAACCGAACTGCTTGTCACCGTTTATTAGTACAAACTAGTCGTCTATCAAGATCCTACACAGGTGAAAACCTTCTAGCTAGTGGCGCAATCTTATCATGCGTGAGTTAAGAAAGGGAGCCGCACCTGAGCAATCAGTAAGTTTGACTTGAACTCTCTTCTCAGCTGCTCTTTTATACTCATAGTTGCGGACTCTCTCGAACACACATACGAATAGGAAACAATCTAACAAGCCTCGGTAAAATGCTAGTTCGTTCGGTGTACGAATAAACAGTTTTGAAATAAAAATAATAACGATTTTTTTAAAGTAAATAATAATGCGATTCAAACGGCTTGTTACTTTTCACTATTTTATAATTGAGACGTTTGAAAGTGAATCGTTATTATTTATTTTATTATTTATCTTACTTTCCAATTAATTTAAGAATAAGAAATAATTTAATGATGCTGGAATGAGCAGTTCATATGGAAGAACACATTTGCGCGATTATTATTTAACTAGGCGGAAATGACATTCCTGCCCTACCTAACGAACAGGTTAAACGTTCAACATCGCGGATTGATAGTTAGTTTGGAATTTTGGAACAAATATATAGAGAAGCTCCGTACAGTGTGTTTCCACTCACACATGCGTACAGCGTTAGAAGGGTATTAGTTTTGCCGCTCAAGAGTGAGATGAGATAATGCTGCTACTTGGAGAGGAAGATTCATACGACACCTCCGAAAGAAAACAAAAAACATCCAATCATTCATTTCCAATTGTGCCGCGCACCAACACGGTTGTTGGTTCTGGAGGTTTACGTAACTTGTTTAACGAGACGACCTTGCAAACAACGCAAACCATGAGGATAAAGTGGACAAGTGTGGTGGCGTTGCTGGCCATGCTATATGCTGGTTCGGTTGAAGGGGCTAAGATTTTGGCGATCTTGCCAACGTCCGCCCGATCGCACTTCATTGTTGGCTCGGCGCTAACGAAAGAGCTGGCAAGACGAGGACATGAGGTAAGAGTACGGGCAAGGTGTAGCAGGTGCTTTATCAGCTGTGCGATAGATACGGACGGAACAAACTATAAGATAGGTTGGATTTATATCATTTTTTCTGCCCGCAGATGACTGTTATCAATACTTTCCCGCAGAAGAAACCGTTAAAAAATTATCGTGATATAGATATAAGCGGAGCGGTAGATATTGTCAAGGGTAAGCACACTAGACTGCTTTGCAATTTTGAATGTTATATTAATTCAAACGTTTATTTTAGATCTCATACCAAATCTTTTCGATATGGCCGATCATAGCGTATGGGAAAGCATTACGATGACGAACAAATTTGGACAAATGCTCACCAACTACACGTTACTGCACCCTAACGTGAAGAAACTGATCCAATCGAACGAAAAGTTTGATCTAGTCCTCATGGAAAGCTTCTTGAATGATGCTCATCTAGGTAGCTTTGGTGAACGCACTGAATCCTTCGGCATTTTTACTGATTAAACTGAATATTTTGGGACAGGTTTTGCACATCACTTCAAGGCTCCCTGCGTCGCTCTGTCCACGTTTGGGGCATCCCGTTGGACTAATGATATGGTCGGAACGCCATCGCCGATATCTTACGTACCTCATCCGTTTCTGAGCTTTACCGACCGGATGTCATTTGTACAGCGGATCGGCAACATGCTGATGACCATTATGGACAGTGTTCTTGGACACATTTTGGATTTTCCGGTGCAAAGTGCAATGTACGAAGCGGCATTTCCCGATCCAAAACCCCCACTAGAACATCTACGTCGCCATGCTGTATCGCTGGTACTGTTGAACAATCACTTCAGTCTCAGCTATCCGCGTCCGTACGTACCAAACATGATCGAGGTCGGCGGAATGCACGTCAATCGCAAACCAAACCCGCTGCCGGAAGACATCCAGAAGTTGCTGGATAATGCACCGAACGGTGTGATTTACTTTTCGATGGGTTCCAACATTCAGAGCAGTCAACTGCCGGTGGAAAAGCGTGAAGCGATATTGCGCGTCTTTGCTAAGCTGAAGCAAACCGTGCTTTGGAAGTGGGAAGACGAAACATTACCAAACCGACCAGAAAATGTGATTGTGAAGGCATGGTGGCCACAGGACGACATACTGGCCCACCCGAATGTGCGACTGTTCATTACGCACGGTGGACTGCTCAGTACGACGGAGTCAATGTACCATGGAGTGCCAGTGATTGGCATTCCAGTGTTTGGCGATCAGTACCTAAACATGGCCAAAGCGGAACGTACTGGCTTCGGGCTGCTGTTACCTTACCAGGAAATATCCGAGGATCGTCTCTCGAGTGCAATCAATCAGATCCTGGGCGATACGAAGTACAAAACTGTGGCCCAAAGCATTTCGGCTCGGTACCGAGATCAACCGCAAGAACCACTCGACTTGGCCGTATATTGGGTGGAGTACGTTATTAGGCACCATGGAGCGGTGCATTTAAAATCAGCCGGCCAGGAACTGGGCTTCCTGCAGTACCATGGAATCGACGTGATTGCTACAATAATCGGTGTTCCGTTTCTATTTTTCTATCTTTTGTTTAAGCTGCTGTGTGGACGATCGAAAAAGAACGTTTCGGTCAATGCTAAAAAGAAGCGAAATTAAACATAAAATATGCTCACAGTGCAGCATGTGACCAGTATTCCTGACAAATGATTAATGAAATAAACACCAAAACAAAAACATTAAATTCTTCGATTTTCAGCTTTTGGTTAACGTGAGTCAGCAACAAGAGCAACCAACACTTTGGTAGGAAAATACCTTTACGTGCAACAAACGCGACAAGTGGTTTGACCTTCATCATGATTCAGCACTTTTGGCATACGAAACTTAACGTTCGATACGTTCACGCTTGTTTTGGGTGTCGCGTTTGATGATCTTCATAGGTTTCGCGTGTGCCATGCCATGCGCACGTCGGATAGTGCTTTATTTTGTTACTAAATCTCTTCGTTATACGTTTATTTTTTTCGTTTTCTTGAATTGTTGCTGGTAAATAAGATTAGCAGTATATTGCTACTAAGACGATTAGCGCAGTATACGCAGCTTAAGCTTTATTCACGGCATGTGTAAGCAATTCTCTTATCGGGGTGATGTTTTGTTTGACGTGGTCATGGCATAATCCAAAACAACAGAAATTGCTAATGGTACAGTAATCCGCATAAAGTGATCCTCGCGAAAATCCCAATACTGTGAATTTGAGGGATTGTTCTTCAATGCGATCGTTTTTTAAGGTTATGGTTTGACATTCTTGATATTTCAGTACTATAGTCGATACCCGAGTTACGCGGTTCTCGATTTACGTGGATTCGGAGACAGGCGGATTTAAAAAATTTGTTTTGCATGTAGAATTCATTTATGATATTGTAAATTATGCAAAAAGTACGTTACATTTCAGCATTACAAAAATTAAGTTTCATAACCTCTTGTAATTCTTGAAAAAGCATATAATTATCAATTTTGAAAGTGCTTCGTAACGTGGGTATAAGTATGCGATCCCTTAATTCGACATATAAACGATGTTTTAGAAAAAACTCTACAAACGGATGACGCTACAATGTGTTGTGATAAACTTACCTTGATACCCCCATGACAATATAATCCATGAATAGCGATCACTCAAAACACACAAGACACTATCCTTACACGTCACCTGCGCTTGATTACAAGGTGGCGATATAACCAACGATCGCATGACAGAAACATACATTTTGCGCACTAACGTCACCTGAAGCTGTTAATTGGTGTTGAAGGAAATGTAAGTACTAACTGGAAGAAATATGAATGCGTAAGTCGCAATGGTTGGTGAGAGACTGCATTCATAATGTTACATGTTTAAGTCACAACGAGATAACAAAGAATCGGAGCAAGAAACGAAAACTGGGACTTGTGTGTGTTTTGTGATGTTGCTTTGATTTCACAATCTCAACAGCGTGGTTTCTTCAACAGTTTCTTTCGCTAATCGTCAACAGCATAACGAATGTTTTTCAGGATCGCTGTGTAGTAGTGGTAAACGCTTAACACCAAATCTTCTTGCTTTATTGGCAAGAAATGTTTTACCAGTGCTATTCGCGTTGATAACCGTTTTTTTTGCTACTCAGGTGTTCGACGGACTTTTGTACATACGGATGTCCATCTTTTTAGTTATTTCCATTCAGCACAATATTGTTCAGCTTGATGAGGTATTTTGTCAGTGTTCTACCAGTTGCTAAGACCTCTCGGTGACCTTAGCACTCACATTGCACCTAAGTGATAATGCTATCAGCAGGACAATGTTCAAGAGAGTTGGCACAGTTAATGGTGGATTCAAATCAAAGAGGCAGAAATTTCGAATAAGAAATCGAAAAAAAAAAATTATAATTTTTTCAACAAATACCTGAAGAATCTCTCTCAGCAGCTCTCTGTTTACAAGCGTTCCGTAATAAATGGTTGTTCCCTAAATTATGGATGCCTAGCGCTCGTCGTATTCAAACAGTGAAAGCACTTGCGTTACACTGCCTATACAGTTCACTTTGCTAGCCAGCAGAAAACTACAAGCAGTGTGTTGATGAGTGAATTTTCTAGGAATGTGATAACTCGTACAAATGTGATAATAAAAGGATGACAAATGCTCCACTTACGCGAACCTCACAGCATCATAATTTGGAACGGAATAAAGAGGCGTCTCTGATAGACTATCAACGTTGTTGCCACTTGGTCGATAGTGTGCATTGCATTGTTTTCATTTTGCATTTGTTTACATGTGGTATATGATTCAATGAAATTATGATCTGTTTTTATTCCGAGTCATTCCACGGTGTTACTTTACTGTATATGTTGTATGCATCAACAGTTCGGATATGTACTTTTATAGCTTCTTTTGAGTGAGTGTATATGATACTTACAAGGTAGAAGGTCATGATAGTACTATAAAGCATCGCTCTGGAAGTTGAAGGAAGAAACAATGATCGTTATACGCAGGATTAGTTTAATAGTGTTGTAAAAAAAATTTTCGACTACGGTGAAGTCTTATCTCGTCGACTTGCCGTCTCCGTTGTGGCCTTTTCCTTGTCAATTCTGCTCATTTCGAAACGTCACATTTGCATTTCATCACAACTTGATGATACATGTTTGTAAAATCGTTATTCATTCTTAAAATGAATTGTGCTATAACAATCAATTTTCCTTGAAAACATAAGGCTCATAAAAATAATAATATTTGATTTGTGCAATGAAATGCTGAATAGTATTTGAATTGAAATATTTCACTACAACTCTTGAAATGTTTCAGCACGTTTAAAACCACGGTGGTATATTTCGAAAGGAGTAATATAAAAATTTAAGTTAAAGCAATATGGCAACATTCAAGTTGTTGAGCAAAAAATATTTAATGTTTATGTCAAGGAAAATTAATTCCATAAGATCACAAGCGTTGGTTAGAAGCAGATTAGATCCATACTAATCGATAAATTATTCATATTTCATTTAGTTAATGCGTACGGTACACTACATGTGTCACAAATCGAGATTCACTCTAGTTTGAGCACGAATCAAATCAAGCGATTGGTGAACAAATTGTGAATTCACTTTGATCTGGCTATCATACACTGAAAGCATTTTCATTTTCTGTTTGTGGGTTGTAAAAATTCCCAGTCGTTCTAGTCAATTAGAAAGGAATGTTTGTTTTTCCTCCATGTACCTTCTAGATGATTTTACTTCGTTGTAGTTTTCCGTTTGCTAGTTGGTCATTTTTAAATTAGGATGAAAATTAGTACTATATTAAGACAAATGGATTCTCTGTTGGTATCAAATTCAAAGCAAACCCCGTACATTCTTGTGTGCTGCACACCTTTCAACCAGAGATAGCAAAGGGATGCTTCAGGGATGTTTCATGTATTTTGGACGTTTTTCTTTCTTTCTGTTGGTTACAAATTGGGCCTTTGATTGATCATCCTTTCTTCCCGGTGGAGCTTTTGTGCGGTCCGTAAAGCAGACACGTTTCGAAGCACGCACTGCGTAGCTATCTGCTCCATAACTCCTATCGACCGACTTCGGGTCAGGTATGTGTGGAATTTTTCCGGGGCACGTTCCAGTCACTCTCGGGGCTTTGCGATGCTGAGTGTAACACCTTACTAACTTGACAGAAGCTTGAATCCTGTTGCAACACTTTTTCCGGAGGTTCCAAGAGGATGGGGAGAAATAGGAAAGAAGGAAAGAAGACCATTCTTTTTCCGGAAGAAAGAGACCATTCTTGTACCGGTAGCTTTTTGTCTGATTATTTATTTACGGATCTTCACACATGCTTAACGGGTTCATTAAAAATTCAGGTGAGATCGGTATGAATTCTTTTGAACGCCATCTGTGTTTTGTCCGTCTTCTCTACTGCGTCAAAGTATGCCGAAACGAATTCCGGGCCGGCTGCTGGCTGCTTATCGGTACGAGCTGGTAGATAGCATGCATCATCTAGGCATGTCCTAGAAAGAAGAGTACTAGTCTAAACATGACAACCTCATCCGAATAATGATCCAATATCTCGAGATCAAAAGGTCAAAATAGAATCCTCTACAGAATTATGTATATATATAAGTCTAAGCAAATCATACATCCACTTAAATACCGGCATGTGCACCTTTACAAAGGTCCCTAAATGTATACAATCCGCATAACAAATGCTGACAGAGACCGTACACAGCGGAATGAAATTAATTTATTGGACTGTACGTTGAATAAGCTACGTACACTGTGTTCCTGAAAACACAAGTCATATATTGACTACACCGTATCTCGGTGTTATGCAGATAATTTCTCACCTGTGGGTACATCCACTCACGATTCGTTTCGTGAGTCCGATCATTCGACTTAGCTCTGCCTACGAACATATCCTACAGGGGGCATAAATTTTCTTCATCCACTATCAGGCTGAATTCCTGCCGGGCCCGTCAAGAAAGCAGGAACTGCGGCTGATGAAGGGCGGTTTTGTTTCCGTTTGCCTTGGCTAAATATGGTGCACAGCAGAAACACGGTCCGAAGTCAAATGTTTTTCGGCATTTGTGAGAACATTGAGAAAAAAATAAGCTTTTCAGGGGAGGAAAATAGGTCCAGCGAAGATACCTGTCCTAGCAGTAGGATATTTAGAACGTGGAATGGAAACCAGACCGGGCCAACCGGTCGCTCCAACAGGTGACTCGGCAAATGGATGGAAAGTGTTCGGAAAAACGGACGGACACACCGACGTCAAATGCGTGGTGCTGTGTGCTGTAGAAAATTCGGAGAAATATTCAAACAATGGGTTCAGCTATGAGAATGAACTGGAAAATTGTTCTTCACATGCACAAATACACCGCGCAAGAAGAACCAAATCCCGGCTCGTTAGTACATCCTTGCCCACATTCACACGCAGGACGGGTTTCCACGTGAGGACATTTCTGACCGCAGGCGAAAAGTTTTTTACTTCCAAACCGCAGCAATTAGCTTCCGGTGGTGTTACAGCCCAAAACAGAACCTTCCGGATAAGGGCCCAAAAGGTCGTTCGATGTGGTTTTTTTTTCTCTCTCTTCCGTTCGTTTGCTAGTGCTCCACAGGACGGAAGTTTACAGTCGGTGAATTAATTTGGATAATGAGTGACACACCACGTTGGTGCCGTGGTGGTGGAAAACGCGCTGGGCATTGGGCGAAAACGAGAACGCCCCCCCCCACCCCCTCCCCAAAATGGTTGGAAGCCGTAAGCGTACGTTTGGGTTTTTTGGTGGGTGGTTTTGGATGGTGGGGAGCAGCAGCCAGCAGCAGAAATTGTTGTTTTGTGTGCGGAAAATTTGATCCTTCCAAGCACGCACCCAAAGCAATGAACCAGAAAAGCAGCTCACCAACCCGTAGGTTGAAAGGAAAATGATCTTGATTAATTGTTTTCGGTGGTGATTTTCCTTTTTTTCGTGTATGTTGTGCGAATACCTGTCTAGGTTGGAGTGTTTTGCAAACGATGGTGAAATAATAATGCGTGATAGTCATCTTCAAACGTAGTTTTACTTGAAATAAAGCAACAAAATCTGGTTTGCTTTTTAATGCTGTAATAGTTTGTTTCTCCGTAGAATTACAGGATTTGTTGTGTTGTATTACGCCTAAAAGTAGGCAATTGTAAACATTTGTCATTCTTAACAATGAGTGACTATCGCGATTTGAGAAGTTAATGTTTACAATTGTATAACATTTTGAATTCCACCAACAATTGCACACAAGCTAATTATGTAATACATACAGAAGAAGGTGATAAATAACAGCGCTAAAGTAAAAATCAGCCAAACAAAGAATCTTACGGATTACAACAAGGCGTTCCCAAATTCACCCTGTTCCTGGCAGAATCATTCAAACACCTACGAAGTGTGGTGTGGCAATTATTCTTCTTTCGAACGTCTAATCTCTTCGACAGGTCCGGCCCTCCCGAGACCGTTCGAGCAAGTGAGGATGACCTACACAGTCTGGGCGCGATACACAGCGTGTAGGATGTTTTCCTTTTCGTTACACCCGTAGAAGCCGATCGGTCCTTTATCAAAAAGCAATCGAGAACAATTTGGGTCCTCGAATCCTTCTCGGCAGCTCGTTTTCCCCCTTTTCCCCACCGCGTAGCGTACGCGTATACACCCTTACAAGGCGGATGGCCGGGTGTAATTAAATTAAACGTTAAACTTTCGGCGTCTCTATTAGTGGTTTTGCCCAATTAGGGATAGTATTGATTTTTGTTGATCGTTGTTATGTGGAAGTGTGTGCCAACCAGCGTATACGTGCGAGCTTATTTCTTGCTGTGTTTACCCAGGAAGGTGGAATGGTTAGCATATCCCGACGAATCAATCGGGCTTTGTGGGGTGGATTTGGTTGCATGCGGTGGCATTGTTTCTCCGACACGAGTTGGATCGTTATTGTTTGTTTTAGCGTGCACACCACACGAGCTGCTAATGATGAGTTTTCCACTGCCGATGCGTTAAGTCCGCGGGGAAAAGTTCCAAGTTTTCCCCGGTGCTTGCGTCGAGGTTTATGGCATTTAAGCACCATCGCACGCTCCGGTGTGGACGCATGGATTATTGTTTTATCTTCATGGTTGGGACATCATTAAGGTGGGAAGTGAATTGTGAGAAGGTTTGCAAAGTGCTCTCGGGATGAAATTAGTTTGTTCCCTTTTCCATCATGCTGAATTGTTTGCGTTCGCAAATGGTTTTGTTTTGTTTATTAATCCGACTTGTTGGGTGTTTGCGGAGAGATAGGTAGGATGATTTTGTCTGAGTGTGATGGAAACATAATGGCTAATAAGAAAGGGCTTGGACGCATAAAGGACTTGAGTGTTATGGGTAGTGATGGATGACGTCTTCTGTAAGGAAACCTTTCAATGATCGCCGGTTTACTATAGTTGAAGCTGCACTGCAGCTGCACTACTTCTTACAATTCGGGTGATTTAATAGTAATCCAAATCAGTTGAACGGAAAAGCCTAATGTTCTTATCCACATGTTCAATGAAACAAATTCTTTCTAAACAATTAGTTCGATGAATGGAAATTACTCTTTAAACCTCCGACCGATAAAGAATTCCGACAAGGAGCAGGTCGGTAAATATTGGTTCAGTAAAGCACCTACTCGTGCAATGTTGGTGAAAATAACTAAACCCCGAATGCTAAGCTCAATTAGCTCAACATAGCCCATCGAGCAGAAGGAGAAGCCGGAATGGTACGGCTGTTGTGAAAAACGAAAGTTTTCTTCCAAATTCCCCTCAACATGGTGCAAAACTGTATGTGCGCTGCTGAATGGGCAAACGTTCAGTGTGGGGTACATACGAGGCACTAACGTTTGGCTTGAAGAGGAAATTTTATTTCGATAGGAAGGACGATCTAGCATATGAGCTTTCCGGGTAAAGTATACCCAAAACTCTATCGAGAGTATAAATAAAGAGACGTTAAGCTTCTTAACCGTTTCGCTTTAGTTAGAAGCTCTACGTCGATTTATCATTTTTTTTTGTTTTATGGGTTCCGATGGGTTTTCGGATGTGTTAAGTGTGTGCGGTTGTTCAAGGGTGTAGAACGTGGAGAATGAGGTTTTGCTTCATACACTGACGTAGTGCATTGTAAAAGTAGATAAGGATTTTAAAAGGAAATCTTGTTGTTCACAATGCTTGCATGCTCTTAACAATTCATCAACGAATTTCATTCAGTTTGGTTATGCTGCCGGAGCCACCCATCATGGTTGGCTTGTGTTGCGCGGAGTCGTTTGTAATTTGTTCTACCAACCATCGAGTACCAGAATCATCGATCTACTGAAATTCCTAGCCACTATGGATTGAACTTGAACTCCTCCTCCTTCAATTCGTCGGACACGCATTCAAAAGCGCTTTGAAAACTCGAAATGTTTACAACCTTATTACCTATTAATATGTTTCAGAATTTACAGAGCTATTTTACTCGTTGAATCTCACAGCTATTGCATGATTCTGCTCGGGTTGAAGGATTAGAAATTATTTATTTTATAAAAACGAAAGATTAGAAATAAAATGGTTGCTTTGATTTATGACATTTTTCCCCCACGTTTGACACCTTTTTTGCTGTGTCTATTATGGAGGCCGAAGCGCCATTTGTTTATCGTACAGCTAATAAGCACAAATCAACTTTCTACTATCCGGTTTGCAACGAACCTAAGCTTTATCTCATCGTATCGTATTCGCCGATTTATGTTTGTAATTTTACTTGCGAAAATCCGATGTGATTCTTGACTACTATTTTACTAGGGAGTGTCAGAAGCAAAGGGGCAGGAAGCGAACAAAGCTGGTGCCAGTAGTAACAAACCAAAAACTGATGTCAACACGAGATCGTTAACCAGCTGTGGCTATAAATATCGCCTACCGTCCAACCGATACCATAGATAAATTGCACAAAACTCGTACTGTTGCCTTAAAAACTGTGAAGACGCGAAAAGGTTTATTTTGCGCCCGTCCATTAGAGTGTTAGTAAGAGGTGCTCTTTTGCGCACATAAATAACCGTGAACAATGGGGCTTTTTACAATGTTAGCGTTGGCCATTTGATATAGCAGCAGTATGGCACGAAAATTGGTACAGTAGTTGGGACCTGGTTGACTTGGGAATGGTGCCCTCAATCGAGTTGTCTCTATGAGTGTGTGTTTTTGATGCAGGTCCAGGATGATCCGGTCGCAGCATTTTGGATCAGTTGCAAAGCATACTTTATTGAATACATTAACTGTATCGTTTACTCTCACCACGTAATCCCGGGCACCTAACACAGCCACACTAGCACATGGTCGCGCTATGATTGCAAACGCGGTGACATTCTGAGCTTCCGGCCATGGGGTTGGGTAGGTTTCTTCTGCAGCAAACCAACACACACTCACGTGCTAAAATGGCGAAGCGTATATGCCAGGGCACGTAGAGATTTGTGCGGTTTGCGGATGGTCTTTGTGGAAATTAATTACCTGCGCGGGAAGAGATTAAATTACCTTTCGCCCTTGCAATAAAACACTCTATTGGATTTACCGCAATTTTGGACCGTGCAGGCGGTACGGAGGGTAGTGAAGGGCACGGTTCAAGGACGTGAACCCTGCTCCAAGAGCCGAAACCAGGTTAGTGTTTGAGCAATGCGGTGTATGTGCTGCGTGTCCCGTTGTCGATGTGGTGTAAAATGTGTACGGGGATTGATAACCGGATCAAATTTGAGGAAATTCACGACGCTGAGTTAGCAAAGGATATGAAAGTATTCTCATATACCTTGTGCAGGTTTAAAGTGGGCGAAGCAAAGTGCACTTTGTGATTTGAAATTGGTACATGGTTGAAAGCTTAGTGAAGCTTTAGCGATTCAAACTAGCATCGATCATCAAAAAACTTCAAGTTATTGAACTTACCATTGTTACAGGAGGGTCATTGAACATGAATGTATCAATAACATCGACATACGGGGTGTTAAATTGTGTTTATTAATTTTGAGGGTAAAGGTTCATACGGTTAGGTAGTTCTTCAGGTAATATAAAAAAGGACGTAAAGGTTGGTTTATTTGGTAAACATAGAATAAAAGTCCAATTAAAACTGTATATTGCATACATTCTGGTGTGTACACTTACAACAGCAAATGTTAGATCTTGATCTTGATCTTGATAGGAGTTTAAAAAACGTAGTATCGAAAGACTTGTATATATTGGTAAACTTTCTTGAGGTAGTATTCAACTGGCACACTGAAAATGTGCCTTGATACGACGAATCGCCCAAAGGTATGCAACACGCATATATTTGCTGATGTTATGCATGTGTGCATAATATTAGGATTGTTTTAAAATGAATATTGTATTAGCCGGTCTTGTATAATGAATCAAATCCTACTCCAACAACTTTCATCGTTTGATGCGAAATAAATGGAACACGTTGTTGACATCTTTACATGCACCACATACTAATTTTAACTCAATTTCTTACTCAAGGGAATACCCTTTGTTCTGTCGAGATGATGTTTGTTTTGCCCTTTGCCCTTGGAGAATGAAAAGCACAAATAAATGATCCAGCACGCATGAATCAAAGTCTGCCATCGTTTCAAAGAAAACAAATGCCTTTCTTTCAATCTCCAGCGGGGTTGGCTGATCTCCATTAAGTTGATTTCTTTAGAGCATTAAAAAAAACAACCGTTTGCGAGAATCGTTTCAACCCGGCCTGTGGTGGGATGAGGCAAACGTAGTTCTCAACTCGGTGAGAACCAGCTTCACACTGAAACAATCCAATATCAATGGGGCGTTAGTGGAGACGTTTATTGTCAATTTCAAGTCGTTGACAACAATAACGACGGCAGCAGCGTGGGTACGATGGTGCAAATTGTACACGTTTCATTGAAACAAAAATGAAGACATTTGTAAAATTCATAACACATTTTAATGTACTAACAACTCGTAAAAAGCCCACGTGTACTTTGCACTGCGTGTGCGTAGCGGGACCCAGCTCGGAAGGATGCTAAAGAGGAAAATGCGAAGGATTCGTCGACAACTGTGCCCGGAGGTAACGTACAGATTTTTGCCATTCTTCGCTCAAGATAACGTTTGTTCGTACGTCTCGGGTTATACTTTGAAAGGCCATACGGGACTGGTTTCGAATGCGGAATGGCAGGAATGTGGTAGGTGGAGAGCACACTGATTCCGAGATCTTACCAAAACATCTGGAGGAACCCGCGCGTTAGAATGGCGATGGCATGTGAAAATGCTATCGTCTCTCTTTTTTGAACGAACTCCAAAGGGATCGTGTGAAAGGCCTCTGCAAAGGTAGGAAAAGAATTCTCCCTTATCCTGCACGGACGCGATAGAAAAATTGGTAAAACTTCAGTAACATCGACAAACGTGAACGCGCGTGTAGGGACACATTTGCGCAGAGCAAATTATAGCGCGAACGCTTAAAAATACCGGCGAAATGTGGCTGCAAATGAATAAAAAACGAGCCCGGGATCCTTTTTCCCAATCCCCAAAGGTATGGCCATTCCCGAAAGGCGTTCGGTTTGGTTATCTCGTTTTATTCCTTCGCTAAAAGCCGTATTTTTCGGTCGGTATCCGGCAGTTTGTGCGCGTCACATCCGCCAAGTGTTTTCTGGCGCGATCATGGCGCCGGAGCGAATCTGCAAACATGAGCTGAAAGTGAAAGCGTGGAAAAAGGACAAATGCATAGGCGCGGGCAGCGAAAACAGAAAAGCCCACAACCGAACCTCCTAACTGTCTCAGAACAAGCGATTTAATTTTCATGAGCCGTGCGGTTGCGTCGGTTGGGAAACAAGCAGCCGGCAGCAATCATGCTGATCAGAAAAAGAACCAGCAGAATACAGCAAAGGTGCAAATAAAAGGAGAACAAATGCGGCACCGGCACACGGTTGAAAATAAACCTTCTCGAATGGTTGGGAAGTGATGCCGTACTCCTACCCTGTCTTAGGTGGGTCTTCATTTTTAGCAAATTAAATGGTTTTAGCTTTTCACTTAAAGGGGCTCAGTTTTACTTGATTCAGTTTAACATAGCAGGCTTGCTAGCTGTGGCACCAAGGAAATAAACGTGCAGGTGAGGGTTAATATTTATGCACAGGAGCTTTTAAGTTGGCCACGATACTGGAGGTTTCTGGTGATGTTTTGCAACGTTGTTGTGGCGAAGCATTCTGGAATGGTTGGAATTATATTTCCGTTCTTAACGATGCATCATTCCTCATTTCTTAAAAGGAAATTCGAATAACAACGAATATTTACGTCCCAGCTTTTGTTGTACATTTATTCAGTAAAGTGTTCATTCATGTATTAGTGGATGGATGGATGGACGCTTTGTAGATAATTGAAATCAATCAGACTATAAGTTGAAATAGACAATTAGTACAAAACGCAGAGTGTGAATCACTACAAATTGCTGTTCATTTCAACGAAATAATTGCAGTACAATTTCTGACATGTGTTACGATGATGCTAACTACTTAATTTACACAAACTTGCACTCATAATAAATCGTTTTTCTTTCCTGGGAGTTATGTACGGTTGAAAAGTATGTTGGTTTTCCCACTATCCGCGTTTTTTCTAAGCTCGAACTCAAAAATAGAGAGATAGAGGAAGAGAGTGAGAGGAAGAAAGAGAGAGAGAGGAAGAAAGAGAGAGATAAAAAAGCAAACATTTATTACACGGTATCAGAACAGAATGAAAGATGTGTTTCTACTTGGCTGAGGCCGGCTGAGCACACATGAAGCGACTCGTTGTTCATGAGGAAAAATGCGGTTCTTGTCCATTTTCTCACTTTTGTGATGTGGTTGCCAATGGAAAATTCAGGCGTGGGAATATTTGTCCACCGTTCTCAGTGGAGTCCAAATGGCGGAAACATGATGCTTTTGTTAATAGAAGGAAACAACAAATTGTGGAAAAATCTTGTACACCGTCATAAAATAGTATGGTGATTTTAATATACTGTTTTTAAATACAATGAAAATGACGTTCATCACGATTTGTGAAGAATAACACTATGTTCACGGTTTTAACTTTCTCTTGATTTCAAATAAATGATAGGCAAGCTTCCCAAATTCCCACAGCGACGAAACAAAGTTTACCAGTTTGAATGCGGTCTAATTTTATGCTCCGTTTACATTGCCACCACAGCTGGACGACAGAACGATGACGGAGGACAGCAAAATAGGTTCGAGGTTTCATTATTGCCGCGAAAAACGAAATGGTTGTCGTTTTTTTTTGTGTGCCCTGTGCTTTCCTAGAACTGCAACAAAGCTTCTTTGTCTTTGTCCAGAATGGCTTTTTTTTGGGGGGATATCGAATGCATTTTCCGTGCAAATACCGCCCAGTAATTACAGCGTGCACTCATACACATACACACACCGAGGGCCAGTAGGAGAGTAGGGAGCAAAGTTTTTGGTCAGTAGCACTGATTAAAATGTTCTTTGTTCTTTCGCTTGGTTGGAAGAAATGGCTTTAGTTTAAGGTTTGCTTTTAAGGTGAATTTTCATTCGCTTTTGCTTGGGAGAATTTTTGTTCAACTTATTTACTTTAGGGTACGCGAATAAACGCTGCCCTAAATGCGTTGATACATGAATAGTTAGTTCACGTAATTCTCACCAGGCGTCGTTAGTTCGCACTAGAAGCGCTGTCATAATCTTTGGCTAGTAGCGTGCTGGCAAATTTTTGAGGTTAAACCAAACGTTCGTCTCAGCATTCTTTTAAAAACAGATATTCAAAAATTGTATCATGCTACTTTTACTGTTAAAATGACTAATATTTGTTGGAAATGATTCCGGCAAAGAAGCCTACGAAATACTCACTTCATTCGATCGAGCAGATCGTGGTAGGATGTTTGTGGAATTTTTACAACCAACGGAAGCTACATCTTGTTTCTGGAATGATACCCAATACAGAAATCCCACCCGGAAGAGATATGCAGCCATGCAATGTTCTCGGAATTGGCGAGTGCATAAGTAATCATGTACCTGATGCAATCCCACTCCCCACCCAGCACTACCAGTGTACACAACCAGCGCTGCCAAGTTCGCCATGCATCCATAATCCGGTTGATCGAAATGCAATTTTTATCAACCGACAATATGTAGAGCTACGCGCATTGGGAACATCCCGGTTTGATGACACAGTTTCAGATTATGCAGTGCTCTTGGTTTTGTTAAGCCCAATTTTGTTGATGATTGGTTGACTCCGGCTGGGAATCGATTAAGAGGATTTACGCTGTGCGATCGAAAGGGGAGACAAAGAAGAAATACCAGGAAAGGTGGCTAAAATGGGGAGAAAAATCAGCAAATGATTGCCACCACACTAAATCATTCAGCAGGGATGCAGAACGCCGGTTTTTTGAGGCACAAATTATCTCAGTGGGATTAGTAGATGCAATTCCGATTGCAAGGTTGAATTGATTTTGTTTCGTCGATCGCAGCATTGAAATCATATGGACACATTGAGTAACTAAACGTTAAAGCATAAAAAAAAATTAATTGAAATATTATTCTCCATTGGCAACCTGTTTGAATGTGACTGACAAGCACAGACGATACTTATGAGTGTAAAGATGTTTGGTGATTTGCATGACTTCAGGCGTTTTGACATAACAAATATAGAACATGAAATTAAAATAACCCTTAAAACTCGTCTCCGTTTTTAACTTGTCCGACGATCTGACATTAATTAAAAACTTCAATTGATTTAACTAGCCAGAATTCGGTACCATATGGCTAGCACCATCCCAAAAACACAGTGCATCCGCTTCCGGTCGCAAAACCGGATAACGGTAGGCAGACCAAATGCTCTACACACAGCATAAAACAAGCAAAGAAATTGGTGACATCTGTCAGGATTTGAAATGTTGCTACGTGAGGTTGGCAGGAAAGAAGAAATGAGTGAACTTTTTACCTTTACCTCGGTAGATATTTATTGTCTCGTGACGCCATGATGGATGCATGAGCCACTTGGAAGGAGAGTTATCGTTTCAACACTGGAAAAGGAACTTCCTTTCGGGAACCATAACAGTCGACGGTGTCATGGATGGGCGAGATTGTTTTTGCCGTCCCTTGGTGTTTTTCCCGTCTTATCATTTAACATTATTAAGGGGGAAGGTTGCATGGGAGTAAAATTTTCACCTTTGCTCTGGGAGACAGCTAGAAGCACAGTACGTGCTGCTTGAAGGAACGAAGATTGTGGAAAAAGAAAACTGCTTTTTTGTTAAAGGATATATCAGCATGTACATAATGGAAAAAAAGGAAAACACAAGAAGCCAGGAAGTAAAAAGCGAAGAGAAACAGAGTCAGACAAATATAATGAAGAATTTGCTTTCAGTCAACATTGAAACAATGTTTGGAGTTTGTTTTCACACTTGCTGTGCAAAGGTTGGATCGTTTTATTTTTCCTGCACACTGTCTGCTTTATAACTTCTGGATCGAGCTTTTTTTTTCTTTGTGAAGCAAAAAGCAAACGAAATACCGCGTGACAATACGGCAAGTAAGATTCTTGTATGCTGCCCTGTCTAGGTGGGACAGCAAAAATAAATCACGCTGCATCCGAAGACACCGAAGACAACAGCAACACCAGCACGGAGTTAGGGGCCGGATTACTTTAAATGACTTTGTTTTAGTCACAACTTGGTTCGTTGCAGAAAGCGGGCCCACACCTTCACCTCTGGGTGTAAAGTTTTTGAACCGTTCTTGAGCAAAACTGAGTGGCAGAATTTGGAACAGTTCACCGTCGCTCATGGTGACTGCATCGGGCTTTTCGAAAGATGCCACCAGCACTATTTACTGCTTAATGGAAAACTCTCCGCTGCCTGTTGCTATGCTCCACCAGCCTTTCTACGGTGTCGTCGGATTCCTGCCACTGCAGCGAGATGCAATAGTCGGTGGCCTCTTCTAGAGTTATTCCTAGATTCCTGAACATTCCGTACCCTTCTCTCAGCTTCTGCTACACGCTTTGGTTGATCGTAATCGAATCGCTAGCAGTTTGTGCTGTCAAGAACGCTATGAGCTTACCGGATACCTTGTCCCACCGTTCACCATCTTATACCGGCTGAACCGTATGACAGGTGCCCGTTGTTTACATTTTACACCCTCGCGTTCCTGAAAGCGAAACCAGTTATGGTATGTGTTGATGGTGCGAATGGAAAGCACGATTTGAAGAACTTTCCGGTTGGACTGAGCGCATCTGGTTTGCCATTGGCTTCCGGTTCAGAAAATCGTCACTCTTCCGTTGTATGACGGCAGAACTGGAGGAAGATCTGTGAGACCTGAAGGTTAAATCTGCCACAAGTTTCATCGATTGAAAAGCATACCAACGGTAACGGGCGTCGCTGAAAGGATGCTTGAGTTTACCTGGAACTGGGCGTCCCCAAACAGCTTTCCCTAGCGAGCTCTTTGCCCGAGACTACTTTGATGAGTTACAAACGATGGTGAGCGATGTGAGGAGTTCAAGTCACCCTCGATCATATGCGGGTTGGTGCAGATGCTCTTTTGCACCGTGGCTGTCGATTAAATGCATCGGAAGGTATTCACGCTTCCTGGGTACGATGGTGCCAAAGATGTAAGAGCTAGAAGCTTGGATACTAATTACGGTTTGATGGTCTGGGAGCTTAATTAGCATCTTGCGCTAGAGGAAGGCAGCGGATGAGTGGGTTTTCGGGGCGGTTATTATGAAATATGATCGTTGTAATTATCGCGCACTGTCATAAAACTATCGCGTTCGGTAAAGCTCTGGGTGGACTCGGGCGATATGATGCATAAAAATGGTAATGAGCTGGGTGAATTCATAGCTTGGCGCCTAGATGCGAATACTAGCTGTGGAATGATTGTGTTTAAGGGATGAGCAAATGCTAATGACTAGAAACTAGTCATAAGCTATCGTACTGGATCGCCATAAAAGCGACTTACAATCATTAACACAACCGTTTAGAATGTTCAGCTTGTTTGCTTGCATGTTGGTGCGGTTTTACTTCTTGTTCCCCCGTGTTTTTTCAGGTATAGTGGCGTATTTTCAACATTTTTACTACTATGATATGTTAAAAATACCTAGAAATATCAAGCAATATAGGTAAAAGAGTTAAATCCTTTCCTTTACAATCAACGGTATATAATTCTAACAAAGTTTTAACACTCCGTGTGGAATAAAGCCATAAAGCCCATAAATGACAATTGCATAACTTCAGGCGTTGCAAATGGTTGGAATAATGGCGGAAATTGAAAACATGTACAATGGCAAAGTAAATAATTAAAAGAATGTTTTTTGTTATACAAATGCAAAACGAAACTGCAGTGCAGGTTCAAAAAGCAGCAAGCAAAAAGGTACACGGTCTATCGGCCATGTTTTCTCCATTGCTCGAGGCGATGAATGAGTAAGCCGGAGACATTGCAGCATAAGGAATGATGTTGTGCAACGATACTTTCAGGACGATTCGAGGACATTCGTAGCGAGAAGTTAGGACTTTCTTCCCGAGGATCTTCCCTTTTCGAGGGTTTTTTGTTTGGAATTTTTGAAACTGTTTTGTTTCTGTTCTGTGTCTTTCATAGCTTCAGTATGGTTCTTTTCTTCATCTACCGTACTTTATATGTATTATTTCCGTGTACTAAAAAAAGTCATTCATTTTAGTTAAGACAAACTTTTCCATTCCATTTGAGTGCATTCGCAGGAGAAATGTTGGCTCTAAGCTTGGTGATAATACAATCTTTCGGTGTACCTGTCCCGACCGGCCATATTCACACCGCTAGCGTATGTATCCCCATTTGACGGGTTCGTTTTGGCCGTTCACGGCAAAAAGTCGGTACAAGAATATGAAAAGTTCTGTGCAAAATTGTGTCGAAAGGCAAAACAAAACAAAAAAAGATGAAATCATTCATCATTATGTCAGCTCTCATCGGCTGCCGGTACGCAAACCCAAGAAAGAAGCAAAACACAACGAAAAATACATCTCAACCCGGACACCACTGCAGCGGAGGGCGAGAAAATCGACAACGGTGAACATAACAGAAAACTCAATTTGCTGGAAAAATCAACCGTCGCGAAAAACTTTCGACAGAGCCATTTTATTCGCCGCGTAGAGTGTATTGTGTGTGGTTGGGGGGATTTTTTTATCTGCTTTTCGTTGGAATCTGTTTCTTTCGCGTCCCCGAAGATGCGTCATTTCTTGAGAACTTGCTCTCTGCTGTTGATCGAAGAATGAATACCTTTCGAAGCGTCACTTTTCATCAACTGATGGTTGTTGGTTTGGTTTTTGTATCCTGTTGGAGGTGGTGGAAGAAAGTTGCAGCTTTTTGCTTTCTTCCTGTGCTTAGTTTGTGCACTACGGTGGAGCTTTTTTTGCTGCTTACTGCCAAAACGGTGCAACTTTGATTGTGTTGATAATAGATGAGAGGTACTCAATTGTGTAAATAAAATTGTCATCCTCGTTGTGAAAACTGTGAGGCTGATAATAAGAATTTACGAAAAACATCAATGTGGTTAATGGAATTAAAAATAAATAATAAATTCATAAATGAACACAAACCCAAACTATTCGTCCAAAAATTGCATCCATAATAAAATTGCAAAGGTGGTATTGAAATACAAAATAATAGTAAATATTTCTACTTGATTTTAAGATTCATAATTGAATGATACAAAAAAAAAAGATATCTAGACAAATTATTTGACGCATGACTGTGATAGTAATCACAGCTAAGAATCAATCGCATTATTCCAAAGAACGCCCCGTTATCGCATTGTCGAGGGACGGTACGCCTGAAGGTATGCAGTCTCCGCTTTGATTCATCATTGTTCAGCCGAAAGCCTGCAGGAATATTGTTGGATTATTGAATTATATGGGAAATTAACTAATTTGTTCAATGTAGAACGGGTTTGAACTTTTTAAATATTATAAATATAGCAGTCCGGTGATTGCATACTTTTAGGCTCAGATGTACTAAAAAGTGCTTTCGTCAGGAAAATTTCAAACAATTTTAAGAAACATACAAAAAATATAGCCTTTACGACGTTGTAAATCTGTTGATACAAAGGGCACCATCTTGGAAGCAAGATAACCCATATGTTAAAATCTTCATTCTCAAGAGATTTGATCATTAGAGCAAAGAAATCCCTTACTTCCACTTTTACTCCACGATTCGGTCTTGATGAGTAGCATCAAAAAAGAAATACGAGCATAATAATTGGAATGGAAAGACACCTTTTTTCGGTGAATACATGTGCTGTCATTTGCTGTGTTATGTTTTCTTCTCCTTATCGGAGATGAACGTACTGTTTCAGAAGGTACGTTTTGATGAAGCGCTAACATGATACTATCTTATGGAGCTAGGGTTTTGTTTGAGGAAAGGATCAAAGTTGGCCATTTTGGGACATGTCGACAAACGCTGTCGACTATGGGTGGCGAGCAAAATGTAGATGATGTTGTCTTCACTTTTGTTTGCAGAGACAGAGAGATCCCGTAAAAACGGGTCTGACGTTTGCCATCGTCGACATGTATTTTCACTCAAGATTACGAAAGAAAAAGGACGAATGTTTTGTTATCCACCGGCAACTACTGACACTTCAGCCTTTTTGCCACTGTTGTTCGAAACTAATGATGTGCTTTTAAATAAGTTTCAACTTTTTTGAGTCATTTTGACACATTTCTTTTGCGCATTGAAGTTCTTGTTAGTAAATACTTCTCGGCGTGGTATTCATCTGTCATTGCAATGTGCTACAAGCTCCAAACGATTGGCGTGGCGTAAAGAAGTAAAGTTCGTTAATGATGCTTCGAACTTACCAGCAACTTGAGTTTCATTTCGCAAGGTATCACTCAAAGACGAAACCTAGTGTACGTGGATGTTGGATTGCATGGAGCAAATAGAGATTCTTTGTCTTGTGGTGCTCGGGAAAGGCCGGAATCGAAATCCGATCCTTGGAATTCGGGTATTAGTAAGTAGTGATCGGGTCGAAAGACTGCTTACAGACTGAATTCAAATCCCGTCACGCGTCCATGTTAGGGAGGGAATTCTGGGAAATCCTGTCCATGCTTACCCCTTGTGGGTTCAATCTTTTCCAAGTCAATCGCTTAATCGGCCGTGATTGACTTGTTGGCTTTTACGATCAGACATGCTTTTTCCCATGCCTGGATAGCCTCTATCTCCCTTCTTTTGCTCTCGCTGGCTGATTTTTCTTTCGCTCTACACGTTATTTCATTCGCTGTCTTTGATCAGACTGCCCACGCACAATCTTCCGGTGTTGAGCACAGTGGTCCAACATCAAAGTGTTCCACGATGTGAAGCACGATAAATTATCGATTCGCCGGATTGATGTCACTCAGGGCTTGGGGTGATGGAGCTTCGAAATTGGCCCCATTTTGCGCTTCGGTGCGTTGGAGTCCAATACGATTAAGCAACAAATTGCACGGAACTTATGAGGAAGGCAAGCTACCGTGCGGCAAGATGGATTATCGGGTGTGATTTTGTAGTTTGAAAATCTTTTTTGGCACTGGCCGTTGTCCATCCGTTCCTTTGATATGGTTGAACGTTGTTGTGAACCTGCCGAGAAGTTTAATGAACGTAGTAAGTGATGTGATCTACTGAAAAGTCGTTTGGAATAGACTGTTGTTAGATTTTGCCATCACTTTCCCATTATTTAACGATACACCAAAGAAGGGAGAGAGTGTTTTTCTCACTAGAAATGAACTTGTGTACACATAATCTTCTGTGTTCACGTAAGTTCTTCTAAATCGGATAATCTAATTGATGATTTTTATTGCATTTCAAATCTTCGGCTTTATTGTACCACCCTGCAGGACGTAATTCCAATGAATTTTATCTCAGATTGGCAGGGCCTGAACGTATGCAATGGATAATGCAATTAGGGTCAGTTGAGCAATCTTCAGTATCTAATATTATGCATACCTTTAGGCGTATATTACTTTTCTTAAATCTGCCCGAGAACCATCTGTAACTAAATGGTAACACCTTTAACATATATCTTATACTAATTGAACATCCATGTATTCGATTGCAGCACTTTCTCCTGTAAAAGACCTCTTTGTATTTCGAATCTCTAGTGCATAAATCACCCGATACCACTATTCGAGGTTTACGCCATTTGAATAAAATCAAATAAATGAAGCTTGCATTTGTAGTTTGCATCAATGCTTCCATTTAGTCACGCTTAAGGTACTATTCAATACATTTCCTACTAAACGCATAAAAACATATCCAAAACGCTTGCTGTGTGCTATTCGCTCCCTTAGCGCAGGGCATAATTGTGTCCGTTAATTAGGATTACTGTCGGGAAAAAACCATTTCTCATTTACTATAGAATGCTGCCCAGGACATACATTCTAGATTAATCCTAACAGTGTGTATTATTAATCGTGTGCCAAGAAAAGAACAATAAAAAATGTACCTCCCTTTCAGCGAGAACAGCTAGAGCGAAAGAAACAATCGTAGTGTCGTTGATAATTAAACGTTCATTTATCACAGTGGTCCTATTCCAATGCGGCGCCGCTATGTTATGTGACTGTGTCACATACACAGTTTATGTGACAGCTTCTGGCAAGAAAAAATCCCGGAGGTAGCAAGATGAGATAAGGGAAAGCAAATCGGAAGGCCAAAAGTTATTCGAGACATTCTGCAGACGTCGGTCGTACTGCTTAGTGCAGCTGGACTTATCCAAGTCGCAGGGAACGAGAAAGAGAAACCACACAACAAAGTACATTGTTTTGTATTTACGCATTTACGCCTGTACCTCAGTGCCGGAACGCAGACAAGCGGCCAGCAAAAGAGAAATAATAATACGTACGAGATATGGGCAGAAAAAGTGTTTGGTGAAATTTATTGCGGTCAAGAAGCCACATTTATCATCAACGTTTGAGGGGAGATGGGACCGGAATCCCTGGAACCAAAGCAAATAGACTGGGCGTAACGAAACCGCAAACGGGTAGAAAGTTTCGTCCAAGAAACTTTGCATCCCCTTCTCTGTGTCCTGTATGCTGCTGGCGACCTTAGAATGTCTGCTTGCGAACAAAACGGAAAGGAAAATAACGTTGGCAAGTTCTTCGTTGCCCAGTGATAAAGACTTCTTAGATATGGTTTGAAGTTGCACCGAAACAACTGACTCTAAACAGTTTATGAAAGGCTTCCTCGCTACCGGCAGGTGGCCTTTAATGCAGGAAATAGAGCAAGTAGTAGAGCTGTCAGAAGTTAAACCTTCTCATGAAGCACCGGCTGGATTCCTACGGTAGGGTTTGTTTAGCGGTAGTTTCGATATTATATTGTGTTCCTTGTTTGAATTATATTTCCATATGTCAATGCATCGAATATATTGAGTGTTATTGATTTTGTTCTTTAACCCTGTCAACCAACAAACCACTATTGCTGCTGTACACTTAGTCTAGTTGGCTATCAGTCCGCATCGAAGCACTTGCAATCGTTTCAATTAATAACATAACGTACAAACTGCATCTCATTCCACCGGAAGGTACTTGTAAAATTTTGTTTGCATAATTCATCGTGACCTGAAAATGGTCGTTTCGCGGTGCCGAATTTAATTACGCCTCACAGGTTCCATCACACTCGCGCCGGTTCCGAGTGGACGGGTTGTGTTATTATTTTGCCACTTCCACGCACGAAAGGAAACAAACAAACGAACTGAGCAAACGTTACCGGGATGCAAGCCGCAAAAATTATTGTGATTATCAGAACGCTTCATAACGCTTGTTTGAGTGCGGCTCGGCAGTACGCACACATACGTGAGTGTAAGGATTTAATTAATTTAATGAATCCCGTCCATACTGTCGCTAGGTGATGGACGAACGGATGCATTGAATGTCTGATGAGTGGAAAGCTGTGGAATATTTACTCGATAAATACTTACTTTTCACTCGATATGGTTAATATTAACACAATCAGTCTATCGAATCGGATCTCGGATTGTGTTCCTTGAAATGCACAGCAAAACGGCCCACCATCGGATGGCGAACAACGCCAATGGGATAATAATTTGCATTTACCCTTAAACACTTCGCCTTTCGTGCATTGCAGAGGGGTGATTTCAACACCATCGCCCACCCCAATTACACTATTGTTTTTCTCTTAAACGCAGCTTACCATGAAATGTTATGTGTCAGTTGTTATCGTAAATGAGACAAAAATATAGAAAAAAGGGGCTTGAGTACACTTGCAACTCTATGAAAATGATGTAATCCGCATGCATGACACAACCAAAGACGTTGATTAATATCTTCTTGTATGCTGACTTCAACGTAAACTGCTGGCCATATATATGCTGTTGTTGATAATAAATAAATAAATAAAGTGTTTGCTTAATTCCAACCTATTATTACTTTACAAAGTGGTGTAAAATAATGTTTGAAATAAATCCTATTCGGATTAAAAAAGTCGATGAAAGTGTTGACGTTTTTGCTTGACGTTATATCACAGGAAAGCCTACATTTATGGGTATTAGCATTTATTTAGGACTAGGTTGAAAGTATAAAGATCAATTGCAAAAGTTCATTGGATGTTATAGTTAAAGCCTAATGCTTAAGACACTGGACCTAATTTTCTCATACTTTACGTAGACGTAGTGAGACTGAGAGTGAGAGTTCTCATCACAAAAGTTTCATTTTGTTTGCGCAAAAAAAAAGCATCTTCTGGGGTCGTTAAGCTCCTATGCTTTATTTTATACCAGTCAAACGTTAGTGCTCGTTTCCATCCGCGTGTTATGTCAGTGCGACATCTTACCCGCTGTGCGACGCTTCTCCACAAAGCAACGATAAGTCACAACCATTAAAAAGCATCCCATCGGCCGGTGTGAAAGTTCAGCACGGTGATGCGGCCAGTTGCGCTAATGACCGGAAATGGATTTTCCCTTGCTCACCGCTGCCGGCGCCAAACGTTGAGACAAACCGTGGGAAGATGGCGGATGTGTAAGCCTAATGGTGACGGGTTCCGTGACCTGTTTGCTACATGCTGTTTGCGACGAACAACTCCGTCCGTCACCCGTACGTGAGGATATGCTTGGCCAGGGGGCAGGCGCGTT
Source organism: Anopheles marshallii (assembly GCF_943734725.1). Classification (NCBI taxonomy): domain Eukaryota; kingdom Metazoa; phylum Arthropoda; class Insecta; order Diptera; family Culicidae; genus Anopheles; species Anopheles marshallii. Next base: position 78,899,969 of record NC_071327.1, read on the forward strand.
TGAATAAATTAAACGGTAATGGTAGTGAAGGTGCTCCCCGGTGCCCATTAAGCTGTTACCTGTACGTTATAATGAAGGACGACGTCCGTTGCAGTGTCGGGTACCAATTTGGGTGGAAGTTTTCCTTACGTGGGTTGCGCCCCTGTGAATGGCATCAATATTTTTGTTGGTTTGTGTGATACGAATATCCTCGGCGATGATTTCATACTCGTCCGTTGATGGTATGCTTGTTGTTTTTATGTACCGCAGAGATAATTCATTCGAAGCGTTCTTCGAGTTTACTGCTTGATGAATTGTGTTACAGTGCTTTGGAATGCTAATGGGGCTTGAATCTTTGAAGAGAAGGATAATTTTGACCATTTATTTTCCCCGAGCATATGCATCAACAAAATGTAGCTTATGCGTGGGAGCAGTAATTAGATACAGCACACCAAAACTATTGGTGTGAGTAGTAAAATCAACAGGGTAAACGCCTAAATGTATGCAATTGATCGGTAACATTTACGTGGATAGAAACAACAACCACTCCACCTGTAGTTTCGCTTTAAAAGAAGCTACCAAAAAGGTGTATTTCAGCTCACTAACCGACTGCAGCTGGTTATGCTAACCAATTAAATCCATACACCAGGTGAGAAATCACCTGCAATAGTATGATTAAGGTGAACCCATTTATCCTGTGGCGCGTTCGATTTATTTGCTCGTAATACGTACAGGCACGTATTGTGTTTTGTATACAAAACACCTTGGGTAAATAATTGTCTTGTTATGTCTCAGCACCATCATTACCTCACCGGAGACGATAGTATAAACGAATGAGACGAAAATCGATAGCAAATCTATCATTCCGGTGATCCGGTCGTTGGCTGTCTGACCGTCACCGTCACGAAGCATCCAGCATCTTCATCTCACGCAGCAGAACGATAAATCTAATCAAGGGATAAAATATTAGCATCGGCGATGCAGCATCACTGGCGTGCAGACGTCCAGGGGAGCATGATGGTGTGATTTATGCACGTCTAAGTGCTTCGATACACTTGTAACGAGCTCGTTGAGTGAATGTGTACGATAATACTAGCCGTTATAGGATACGTGCCAAGATGGTTGTCTCAAAAGTAAACGTTACTTTTGGAAGCGACAGAATAGAAATATTACACGCAACAAATTCGAAATACTATCAATAGTGACGCGTAATGTGATGGAAGTGACCACAGCCTAATTCTTCTTATCACTGACACATAAATTCTCCTTTGGTGCTTAACGGTACGGGATGGAATTGTGCATTTATTTTTCATGGATAATCCTTCCATGCGTTGTGTGGAAGACATTCGAAAAAGAAAACCGAATATGCAACACTCATTGTACTGAGTGCTGTTGAAACTGGCCACCGTAAGAACAGCAGTGGGGCCACAGTTGTGGTGGGCGGTGTCGTGTTGGATAAACGTCTCGCAAGATGATTGTACCTACTCTGTTGAGTTGTCCCGAAAGTAGCGCCGCCACCCGAATACTCCCAACGGTGGTTAACGATGACGGCGATCAACCTACGGACGCTGAGAGCGTTTTTGTGTTTAATGCCGGTGTTGTATTATTATTTTTTTCGTTACACAGCTTTCGTTATTTCACCGATACCGTTTTATTCCTGTATAGCTTGTCACTCTCGGTACGGGACAGCTACCATCCTTTTCATATGGCGTACGGTTTCTCGAGTTATACGTTTGCGTGCTTACTGCTTCGTGTCTTTGAGCAACACAAATGAAACATGTCACTTGACGGGAGTTTCATTTTTATTGACTTAGACGTACCATCGTCTTGCGGAGCTGTCAAAGGTCCTAGAAAGGCAAAAACACAAAAACGCTGACATTAGCACAGTTAAAGTTTCTCTTGGTGCCCCTGGAATTGGGATGACTCTTGTACGTACGCTTGACGTTCTTGTAGTAATAGTTCCAAACCGATGTACAGTGGATCTGATTTCTGATAAGCATCACACGTTGGAAAGTATTTCTTTACACTACATACAAACTTTGACCTTAGATATTGAAGGAGATTAATCTTTTATTTATTGTTACATGGCATGAACGGGAAGCTTATTAACACTTCTAGTAACGATACGTCACGCCACCTCGGACGAGACATACTATTCAAGCCCACGATCGGTGATGATCCTTACGAGATTGTTGTGCGTGGAGACCAGCTGCGATAGGGTAGCATTTCGTTCACTGATACTCTTCTTTAGTGCATGGTTGATGTTTCTTAGTGTTTTTAGCTGTTGCAGCATTATGCTTAGTTTCAATTGGTATTTGAAAGATTCTTTTCGATGATGTTTCTGCTCCTCTAACATTACATCATTTTCATCGTCTAGTTTGCGGAATATTTTCTCGAGATTATCACTGACACTTCCCGTTACGCTTGGGGTTACTTCATAGTGCTTCAGTTTATCGGCCGTGTACGTTTCGAGTGACTGTTTGACAATTATATGCTTAGCTCGATCGCGGTTGAGGCGTTCCAGAATGCGTTCAATTGTTGGGTAGGTGTCTTTTCTCTCACCTGAGTACGGTAGACCATAATTGGAGGTGGTCGAATTTAAAAGCTCCCGAATATTCTCAACGTGATCGACATAGGGTGTACAAAACGTGAACCAACTGTACGATTTGGAGATGAACACAACGAATAACAGAAGTACAGTCAATGTTGATCTGCTCGCCATGATGCTCCAGGAGTTACTTGTGCTGTATTCCGGGACGTAAGTCTGCTTGGCGTATGCCTGATTGATGTGGATTCACTTGCTTAATGAACACACATATAGGCAACGAACTGTACACATTATACACACGTACACACGTATACAGCATAGAAACATTATGAGCAAAAACTGATGACCTCGTGATTGTGACGTGATGACCCGCGCAGAAGTGTGTAATTTTCATCGATTTGAATTGCAAAAAGGGAATCCCTGTTCAGACACTTTGTTAATTATACGTCTGCTATTTTCGAGTGATAAGGCGGCCGGTCCACAATCCCATCCGGACCAAACCCCCGTACGCAGGACTGACTATTAAGAAAGCCAGAATTGAAGAAGATAATTTTCGAGTGATAAGAAGCATCCAGAACAGCTAGATGAAGAAAAGAACATTTTGCGCGCAATGGGGAAAAACAACTGATAATGGAAATCGACTGTTGTACGTTCGTCTTTTGTAATGATAAACTTTCCACACCTAACCATTAACTTTAGCAAGCATCATATTGATTTTGGCCTGCAACTTCTTGTTTTCGTTTGTCACCTCCACAACGGTTTGGTTCAGTTCCACCAACTGGAACCGTAACTGATGTTGTTCTCGTTCTAGCATTTGCAGCTGCGATTGATGTTCTATAATTTCGTTGGCCAAGTTAATATTTGAACGCTTCTGTTCTACCACTTGTACCTGCTGGAAAGCGTTACGATCTTCGACTGCGCTGAAGATCTTCACTAGTTGCGATGTGTTCTCCTCGAGGCCATTTACCGGTATACTGAACTGCCTTAGCTTGCCTTGTACAAACGTTGACACTTGTTCCTCGTACTGCTGGTAAGAGGCAAGCATGTTTTGATACGAAACCAACAGCAGTCTTAACCGTTCGTCCACTGTGTTTGTCGTGTAGAATGGACCCGTTTGGATGGTGCGAGCAGTATCACTTATTGTGCCATCGATGAGCCGAAGTTGATTCTGGATTGTTTTACACGTCGAATCTCTCATTAACCCTCCGGAACATAGTGGAATAAGCAGCAGAAGCACTAGAAACACTCGCTTAGTGATCATGTTTACGACGCACACTGGGTAGCCGTAGCAAATCACGGCAAATAGACAGTCCCAGAAAATTAAAACCCAAGCGTCTTGTTCGATTGACGCGACTGAAGTGAGCGGGCACTATGCAACGGAATGATTATGTGTGAAGTGATAAGATTCGCGAAACGAGTCGTACCGATGGGACTGTATGCGCGTATTTGATGTGCGATGTATTTGAAATAGACAACTTAATTATTTGAATTTATGAATGTGATGTTGAACTGCAAGCGAAAAGTGTTCCCAATACAAAAATAAGCCTTTTTCAATATTTGCGATTGAAATTATTTTTTCTGTAACAATATGCCTATGAGATGGTTGATCAACTGCGGCCAGCCGCACCGTTTTTATTTGATTTTGTATTGGCTTGTAAACTTTTCTCGCGATCCGAAGCAGGCGGTGATCTTTTCCTTTGCTAGCTGTTTTCTTCTCGTACCATTTGCTCGTGAGTTGTGAAAGACGATGGTGCATGCATCAGAATGCATCGACTAAAACATTTTTTTTATGATATATCATATGATATTTATGCAGTGTATCAATAAAACATTTTACATAGTTTTATCCCGTTTTACAACATATATTTTTATCGTAGTGTATGCTCGGTGAAAGTAATTTGCTGATAAAATCAGCACAGTTGATATTATCAATGTCAAAATATCAAACTGCACGAATGGCCACGAATGAAAGTTGTCACGCATCGCTGATGTTTTCAAACAGATAGCCAACGGAACAGGGTTAATGATACACATTATACTTTCGATATTATTTTCTTACACAACATCCATCTTACACAATAACAGTGAATAGTCTTTATTTCATTGCTACATGGTTTGAACGGAAAACTTTTACGCGATCTTCATTGAGACACACTATTGAAGCCCACGATCGGCGATGGTTTTCCGGAGATTGGTCTGTATTTCACGTGTCTTCGACAGGGTGATGTTTCGCTCATTGACAACTTTCTCCAATACACCGATGGCATCGCTCAGTATTTGTATCTGTTGCATCACTATGTTTAGCTCCTGCTCTTTTTCCACGTACTTTTTTTTATCTTGTTTCACCTCCGACAAGTATGCATCATTTTTTGCGTCCAGCATGCGGAATATTTCTTTGAGATTTTCAACCTCACTGGCACTTCCCTTCACGGTTGGGGTTACTTTATAGTGATTCAGCTTATCGGCCGTGTACTTCTCGGTGGTCTCTTTGGCAGAGCTATACTTAACACGATCGTGGTCGAGCCGGTCCACTAAGCGTTGTACTGTTGGGGATGTGTCCTTTTTCTCACCTGAGTAGGACACACCATATTTGGGGCCGATCGAATGAAGATGGGCCTGAATATCCTCAAATTGATCGACATAAGGCTCACAAAACGTGAACCAACCGTACGATTTGGAGATGAACACAATGAATAATAGAAGTACAGCAAATGTTGATCTGCTCGCCATGATGCTCCAGGAGTTACTTGCGCTGTGTGCCGCGAAGGTTAGATTACTGGCTACATGAGACTGCTGATAGTTCGTTTGTCTGGTCGTGGTGCTGTTGGTTAACGAACACACATACAGAGATCCAATTGGCAGTATATATTTGATACCTCAAAGCAACGTTATGAGCAAACAAATGATGACCTCGCGATTACAGTAATAACCCTACGACGAAATGTGTGATTCCCACTGGTTTGCAGTGCAACAGGGAATCCCCAAAGCAGACATTTTTTTTTAAGACTTTATTCATATGATAAGAAGCATCATGAAGCGCCTGAGAAATAGAAATACATTTTTCGTGCGATTCAGTAGCAACAAAGATCTTCAAAATGGACTTTTGTACGATCGTGTAATTTATTACTATAAAGTTGTATTACAACGCATTCAATAGATACTCTATGCACTAAAGGGAATATTTTGCTTTTTTATAACACACTTTATCACATTCTTCGTCAGATTTAACCCTGTACGGTAGCAGGATTGTCATTGATCTTTGCCTGAAGGTTTCTGTTTTCCATTTGCTCCAATGTAAGTGTATTGTTTAATGCTACTAACTGCGACTGTAGATCTCGCTGTCTTTGCTCTAGAGCCTTCAGCTGATGTTGATTATTGTTGAGTTCGGTGTTCAAATTAAGATTCGCTTGTTTCTGCTCCTCCAACTGTAACTGCTGGAAGGCGTTACGATCTTCCACCCAGCTAAAGATCTTCACTAGTTGCGATGTGTTCTCCTCGAGGCCATTTACCGGTATACTGAACTGCCTTAGCTTGCCTTGTACAAACGTTGACACTTGTTCCTCGTACTGCTGGTAAGAGGCAAGCATGTTTTGATACGAAACCAACAGCAGTCTTAACCGTTCGTCCACTGTGTTTGTCGTGTAGAATGGACCCGTTTGGATGGTGCGAGCAGTATCACTTATTGTGCCATCGATGAGCCGAAGTTGATTCTGGATTGTTTTACACGTCGAATCTCTCATTAACCCTCCGGAACATAGTGGAATAAGCAGCAGAAGCACTAGAAACACTCGCTTAGTGATCATGTTTACGACGCACACTGGGTAGCCGTAGCAAATCACGGCAAATAGACAGTCCCAGAAAATTAAAACCCAAGCGTCTTGTTCAATTGACGTGACTGAAGTGAGCGGGCACTACGCAACGGAATGATTATGTGTGAAGTGATAAGATTCGCGACACAAGTCGATGGGAATGTATTCGTGTCTACTGCATCGTACTGATACACTTTCATCTGACGTATAATGATATTGAATTCAACTTAACTGGTAAATTACCTCAAGAAATGTCTATCAATGAATTAGTTGTTGCTCACGACGAATACTTGGACCATGTTAAGCTGGAGTTCTAGGAAACGTATCGCTAGTACATTTAATGTCTTTCAACAAGCTATTCGAGTTAGAGCTTACAGCTACTGAAACTCCTTTGCCCTGAGAAATGTTGAAGAAAATTTGCTATCTTCTGTACATTATCTCTCACTCTTCAACGCGTGTAGGAGGCATTCGTACCGTTTGAGCAGAGATATTTTCACTTCGATTTTCCCCTAACTCTATCGCTGTTGCGAGTGAATCAATGGAATAAACAGAGTACGCTTGCATTCCGAAAGGTAAAAATTCCAAACCTTTTCCATCTGAAAGCTCCTCCGGGAAGCCACCATGAGCTCGGGGGCCGATTTTTCTACCCGGCGGTTATTTTATTCTGCTGGAATTTCTATTATTGGATCTTCGGGGCAGGAATGTGTTCTTTGATGTGGTGTAGCAATGAAATCGAGTTGTAGTAGTACAGTTTAGATTCCGCAATTGAGGTGGTTGCGCAGAGACACATAATTTGTACGGATTGTAGCGCATGGATTCTATCGGAAAGAATTGAATTGTGAGTAAGGCATTATAACGTTGGAACTAACGTTTTGATAATTTGTGGAATGTAGGACAAGCATCAGTAAGAAATTGTGTACTATCTTCCATAAAAATGCATAAGTATTAGATACGGCCGTGTACGAATCGTTGAGCTGCATAATGATATCGATTATCGACGTTGCGCTCGTTCGCATCGCTGTATGAGTACGATACAGTGGTACAGTGAGTGTTTAAGAATGAAACGCATGTAAACCGTACACCGCCGGCTATCGTGCGCCATTGTGCACGTTTGTGGAAGTTATTTGTGTGCCCTCGTTCGCTTGCACCCCCTTCATCTCATTAATTAGATGAACGAAAATTGAATTATATCCGGTATGGCATCCTTCACGCCATTACGCAGGCAGGCAGCCGTGTGTACCCGTAGCAAGTGAACGCTCAACACAGTGGACGAATGATGACGCCCCGGGACGGATGGTGCAGCTGGCTCGTTTGCTCGCTGGACTAATTTCATTTGGTGCTTGTTTGTTTGGTGCAAGCACTGGGCGCAAGGAGTTTGTACTGGGGACCGACCGAGGTGTCCATTTTGATATTCATAATGAAGCAAGGCATGCGACATGACATGATGTCTGTTTATTTTTACGAGGTCTGAGATGGATAATGTCAGGCACGGTTAGAGTTAGCAGTGTAAGGGTGTTTGGCTGTTAGGTTGGTAAGTGGAATGTGGTATTTTGATGACTGTATTATGATACGGAATACAAATACCGAGTTCCGTATTTTGCGTTTGCTTGATTCTGGTACTGCAGAGCTCTTCATTTATTTGTTTAGTCTCTCATTGAACAACTACTTCAGTGGAGTGAATGTATAGTATAGTTTTAAGAAAAATGAATAAGCTGTATTGTTTCTATTGATTATCGCATAATTATTTTTATCTGAAACAATTGTAGTCGTTTGCAGTTCAAGTAAAACACTGCAATACCACTGCACCTGTTTGGATGTTTGAATAATTTACTCTTCCTCTCGAAAAGCACTGTTTGCAAACATAATACACTTCCACTGTTCGGTGGTAAACTATCGGCTCCACAATCAGTCCGGAAGCCAGTCCCGGTCGGACACTATTGTGTCCCTTGATTTGAATAATAAATCGATCCAGCAATCAACAAGCGGAAACTGTTGATTTTCTGACTGATGAGCGTGGGTTTTGTACAGATAGGTTGGATAAAGATATACGACAAAAAAATGGGTTGAAAAGGAAAACAAATGCATACAAATGACAAAGGTTAAAGAGGAGCCGATGCTTTTAGGACCGGCAATAAAGAGTTCATTAGTGCCAGATGAAAGCGGCAGGATGTAAAATTTCTTCCGGTTATACTTGATTGATGATTGGTGGAATATATTTGTTAACGCTTTTTTACTGTTGCTTAAAAATATGGAAATAATATCTGCTTCCGGATCGGTGGCTAAAACGTACCTTCACACCAGTAAGACCTTCTTGCACCATTGCATACCATCCGATAGAAATGATGACACGCGTTGAATGGTTGAAAATTGAAAAGGTAACGCAAACTGAGTACCACTAAAAACAGCATACCCAAGGATGCCGGTGCACGAGTCGGAAGTGGCACGTCAAACTTTTGGCAAACAACATACCGTTCTAGCGAGGAAGCGTTCTGTTTGCCGGATGAGCCTCGATGTGCCAATGTGCCCGGCAAGTATCGCCAGAATTTATTGCGGCCATAGTGACACATTCATCATCGTACGCGCCAGCAATACCGGCCGGCTGACCGTTACCGATAAGGACGGCGTAAAGTTTAGCAGGAACGACGGCTGGCCGGTAATCTTGGGGATGCTCTTTCAACAAGTTTTCCTACGGCACTGCTGATAAAACACTTTGCCAGTGATGTGCCACAGGGGAGTGAGAGAGTGTGTCCCGAAAATTCGCACCCCGTGCGTTCATATGAGTAGGACAAGTTTGGGGAGGACCGGAAAATCCGGTGACACCCAGCGTTCTGGATGAAGTTGTCGAAACGGGTGGAAGACAATGTGCAAATGTCCGGTAAAACTGATACGCTCGGCGTGTTATGTTGTGTGTGTGGCGCACTGGCGGAAATTGAAGAGTTAGTAAAGAATGTTTAAAATCCTTGTCGGAACTAGCTTTGTTTTTTGTTGGCAGGGAACAGAGATCCAGAAGCTGATGGGGTAAGGAAGGGAAATAAACCAATTTTATGCAATTTGGATAATACGAACGAAGGATAGGAATTTGCGCAGCCCTGGTGAATGAATTTAATGCAGAATTTGAAGAAGAATGTGTTTTTACCGAAAGTGTTGATAGTTTGGAATTTAACGGGACAGTCAGCTATAATAAACATTATCTGCTAGGAATGTTATGCTAACATATGTTTTGAAGCAAATCCTAAATGTTGGAAGTATGCTTAACCACTAGCATAAACGTATATGCACTTGAATCATTATTCTAATGTTTTCTGGATGATTTACTTTGTAAAACTTTTATCTTACAATTAGATTGAAATAAACGTCAAAGAAAGTTGATAAAGTTGCAGATATTTAACTGGAAGACTCCATTATGTTTGTTTGCTCAAAAAAACTTGCGTTTTTCAATAAAAGAGGATCAATTTGTTCATCCTAAACGCCGTGATGAACTCATTTGCTTCACTCTATCACATCTGTTAAACCTTCCAGAGTTATGGCACAGGACAGTTGCTCCAAAACAGTTCGAATTCCCCGTCAAATCTATCGTGCTAACTTTGACCTTTCCGTTTGTGCTAAAATGTAGACAGTCATTTTGATCGGTGAAGGAAGTTTCCCCCGTTGGGATACCCGAGTATTGTGTGGTTACAGCAGGTTGGAGGTGATTTATCCAACTGCTTCACCGACGTGGAATGCATGAGTAAAATTTTTCCATTGATGATGTGTATGGAATGACTGTTGAGATTGTTTGTTCGCTTGCTTTAAGCATGGGACACTTAAATGCTCACTGGTATAGATTTGGTGGACGGTATAATGTATATAAATCTATAATACCGGACATCCAGTAGCTCAACTTTATATCAAAATTAAAGTTTCAATTAAAACACATTTCATTACCAACCATGGAAAGCACACCAAATGAAGCACAACTTTTCAATGGCATCAGTTTGTTCAATGGTTCCGGGAATAGCGTTTGTATGCTTTGGACCATACTACCTCTCGTAACATACAACAAAAATGTTCTTGTCCGGGCTGTAGCAATGTGATTGAAAACCGCAAGTCGGTATGTTCATACAGCAAACTGGCCCCTCACGAGAGTGAATAAAAGCGATCGCTGTTGGTTCTTCTGTGCTTGTTGGTAAACACACTTTCTCCAGTAGATCGCTTTTGTCCCACATGGGTGGGAGTGTTGAATTGTTGTTTTTTTTGTGACGTGTACTAGAATTTATGTCCATCATATAAGAGCTGTTGTGAGGATTGCTTTGAAACTTCATTAAAATGGTAACATTGGTTTACCTGCTTTATGTTGACAAATGTTATGAAGTGTTATTCAATTTTTTTCTTTTGCAGGGCATTTTTAGTCAGTTGTAAAAAGGCGTGTTTTTCTTTGCAAACGCATTCAATGTTTTTGTGATAAAGTGGTTAGTTACAAAAAATTTATTCTTGGGCACTCAATAGGCTTTCTTTGACTTTCTTTACCCGAAGCTGGTTAGTCAGTCCTGCATACGGGGGATTGGTCCGGACGGGATTTTGGACCGGTACTGACGTGTGAAGACCGACGCCGCTACCAATATACCACTGGGTCATTCCGAAAGCATACATAAAGGCGCTTTCTTATTCATGTGCCGTTATTGTTATTCATGTGCTTATTCATTTGTAGCGGGCAAATCTTAAATAGTATCAACATGCCCATTCCAGGTATTAAATAATCATAAATCTTGTCATGCGTTTGAAAATTTTAACCAATCATTTACCCAACAACACGATCCGAACGCTACATTAGTAGGAACCATTTCTTTCAATCATGTGAGGATTTATGCGTACGACAATAGTACTGTGTGCGACATTTGCAGGATAAATTATGGTCGCTTACAACTTCATTGTAAATCCATCCAGCATGGAGATTGCATATCATTTCCCATTATGTGAAACCATTCGTCCCTCAGTCCCTACTACATTCCTTCCTTGTTGAATGGATTAGTTTGGCTTTTATTTTGTTGTTTTTTTTCCCATTCTGCACTCCAACGCGCTCAAATCAACGGTTACGCCATGAGATCTGTCAACTCACCATGCTTGCCATAATCCTTCATTTAGAAATGAAACACACGTCAGAGTAAGGTGATGGGGGAAATGAAGGCGATGGGAAGTAGTGCGAGTGTTAGGTATGGATTATAATAAATTACCAATGTTGTGGGAATTGCACCGATACAGTTAGTGTATACAATTTCACCCAATTTAGCGTGTCAATTTGCACCACAGCGTGTTTTTCCCGCCGCACTCTTGCGAACAACATTTTCCCCCAGCTCTGTGGTGGGACTTGGTGTGTGCTGTATCGCAAACATTATCCTAAATACATGCTGCAAAGCAATGCGCGTTTTGGCAGTGAAGTTTTCTTTGAACATTCGGGAAACATCCTGGATGGTTGTGATGTCGTGGGATGGTTGCACTGCACTTTGGAGGTTAGAATTTCTGCTGGCAGCTCAGCTTGAGATGCTGAAACGACGTGAATGTTAGAAGTCATGATGAGTTAATTAAAATGCAAACAGTTTAGCATCCGGGGTGTATGTGTGCCAGCGGGTATCTTTGCCAGCAGTGCAAAGAGTGTGTGTCAAAAGTTCTGCCCTCGGTTCATCTGAAGCCATATGGAAATAAAGGTGGCCACCTTTTGGCGTTATCCCGTTGGATGCTGCTCTAGGGCGGTTTGCGTGGGGGAAGGATTTGTCAAGTAAGGATTAATTTAATACAATACCCACAGCAGCTTTCCTGAGTTCGGGAAAGCTGAAGCATGTACGACGCGCTTGCTGCCAGTAGCATGCAACGGATTTAACGGTTTAATTGAGAGAGTACAACAGCTAGGGACGCCAGCACACCTGAGGAGGATGGCCTCACAAAAGAATCGTTACCATCTCGAAAGGAACCACCGAACGGTGCGGATTATGAATTTGGTCGCTGGATGCCATATCCACACACGTAGCCAATGAGCCGCAGCCAAATGCAAATGGTGTCTACATGGTGGAGTGTGTATCACCTAACCTCGAAAGGTGACTCGGCGGTGAAGCTTAGAGTCACGAGTTTGCTTGTGGAAAGTGACACAGCGCGAAAAGAAGGAACGAGGATTATGTGGTAGATAAAGTTTGTCGGGTCGTGTCGTACGAGCGGATTAAGCGCAAGATCGAAAGATTGTCCCCCATGCCGGCAAGGGTTCACCAACACTGGGAAGCACTGCTGCACGGACTGTATCATCACAGTAAAAGTGTAGTTTCGGGGGGGTTTATTTTTTATTGCTGCAGGTGTTGGAACTTGGTCACGAGCTGACTTGGATGGTGCCGTTGTTAGGATCACTGTTGGGTCGTTTTTTTTTGTTTGCTGGGTTGAAGCTCCATTTCTCTTTCACACTGGTAATGATAATCGTATTAGCAAGCGCTTTTCTTTTCATGCAGCAAGTAAAAATTTAGTTCGAAGTAAGTAAATCCACCATCAGCTGTCGGTGATAGGGCTGGCCGCACCATGGTGGACGTTTGCGGACAGGTTAATTGATTGTGCTGTGGTGCTTGATTAGCTTTGCGATGGCACTTGGTGGTAGTTTGTCTGTAACATCTAGGGATGATTTTCTATTAGCATAATATATAATGGGACAGCTATTCTATTCTAGGGACCGATGGATTCTACCAGTCAGTAAGAGTACAGCTGCACCCGGATTTATATTATTACAAAAACATCTTTCCATCATACGGTAAGGAGGAATATTGTTACATTTGTTAAATTTTTTCGATATTTTCATCAATACTCCAATCAATGGATGGTGCGTTTGACCATACATATATCCTAGTATTGCAATTTTACTTTCTTTTGAAAAGCTTGTTTGAAAAGTAAGCTGTTGTCCTGAAATTGCATACTTTTAGGCAAATTTTACACTAATGTATGCAAAACGCTAAGGACCCCCTGTAGCAATGCATACTTTATAACATCTTAATGGACATTTAAACTGAGATATAACGGCTATGTCAACTAGGACCACAATGCACTAATGACATGGAAACAAATGTGTCCAACGTAAGTAAACTGTGCCGTAATCTTCGTTCCGCTCAAATAAACCTTATGTTCGTGGGATTACGTTACGATACTTTGACCACAATATTGTATCTTCTCTACAGTGACCCCAGGGTGTCTCTCGCTTTCTTGTAACGTGAAGCGCAAAGAGTAGTGGAAGAAATAGGTGGGGATATAGAAAGGATAAAATTTAATAACCAACCCCCAAACCCGAAACCATCATTACCCGTTCCCGGTGACTGTTATTTCAGTTGCTCACAAGTGGCGAAGATTATGAGTTCGGTACGGTGGTGGTTAGAAAATGATTTTCCCAAGTGGGTGAAAAAATCTTCCCCACCTATCCGTTTTGCTTTGCTCCAACCGAAGGTATCGGGTTAACAATGATGGAGATAAAATTGAAAAATAGAAACCCAATCAACCGGCCGGTACGGAACACCGAACTATCGATCGATCGATCGGTCGGTGGTGGATGGAAGATTTCAATCGGCAATAGTTTCAGGTTTGCGGCTTTCTCGTTGTTGCTTTTCCAGTTTTATTTTGCTTTCGTGACTTTTGCTGGCTGGAAAACTAATATCTAGCACTGTGGCATGGAGCGAAACGAAGAGCAGACACTCGTACGAAGTTGCTGTTGAGTGCGGGCACAATGAAGCCGGATCTGGAGATCAAAGCGGTGAAGAGTGGTAAGCAGTAGCGATATAGGTGGAAAAATGAACCAACCATCGAGTATGGTACAAGTGGAAATGAATCTAAACGGAGAGAGATAATTAAAACCCATAATAACGTTCTATTTCTATCGAGGGGTTTGGAAACTATTCAATAAAAATGCTCGGCATCAAACGTGCCTGTGAGGGTTAATTATTTTTACTTCATTCAGCATCGTTTCGCTGCGTAAATATTTATGAAATGAAAATGAATTGTTATTTTTTAATAATGGAATAATGGAGTAATTTATAAATACTATCTCAGTAGTGGTGATGACTGCCAAAAGGTGCTAAAGAGTTATTGAAATATATTGACTTTGGATTTTTTTTTCAGAAATTCCGTTGTGGATGAGTCATGTTTAATGAAATATAATATTGAGCCTTTTGAGCCGAATTATTCTTACGTTCTGTGTTGTTGGTTTGAACGGAACGTAGCTCTACACAATTATGTCCTAGCTACACCTAGCGTGCGTTTAAAAAGTATATAAGCTATGTAAAATGCATACTTGTAGGCGCATAATTCTTGCACCCGAGTAGCAGCAAAAAGGAATACAATACTTCGAATGCAACTTCGTAGCATCTAGTTGGAACACATTACCAGTAAGTGTTTCTTTACAGTCTACTGAAAATATAAACAAAACCCCAAAATTCTGTCCTAAGATAAATCCCCCATAGGCTTTAGATCGACCTATTGTTGCTAGAAACATTTTTATCTGAATGTGAACAGCAAAACGAAATGCATCTCTTCGAAAAGCAGCACCCGTCTGGTTATGGTAATGTTCCGTTCGAGATAAAGGTCACCCTGCATTATCGTTCGAGTGCATAGACAGACAGCTGTGAATTTAGATGCAGAAGGTGCACGGCAGCAGCGGTCTCTGCCGGATTCGGAAGCACTTCCGGTTCTTATCATTTATGCAGCAAACAGCAGTCAGGATGGATGCATTTCATACGTCTAGCGAGAGAGAAAGAGTGTCTAATGGGTGACACATATGACTACTCATCCAGCATTCTAGCAACAACCACATCATCTATCATTCTCCCGGTAGCGAGCAGGTAGCAAGACAGATATCTCGGACAGATTTTCGTCTACAATCCTCTGATCCCGACCGTAGGGAGAAAACACGTTGCATGTGGTTGGCGTGAAGGTATACCGGAAGTGTCATACGCTGAAAATTGTCGGTATAGTTGATGCCGTTGCCTAATGCAGCGCCGGTACAAGGAGTCAACCATTAGGTTGAAAGCCATAAATAAAGTATAAATAGTATCGTTTTGCGGGCCACAAGAAGTGTGGCATTGCTTCGTTTGCTAGGATGCTTCCACGCTGGGATAAGCTCGGAGATCGAACGGTCGTGTGACTGACGTTGGTGACATCGTAGGTGATACCGATTCGTCATTTCAAACCCGTAACACTGTGGCTAAGCTATGAGGAGCCTACAGTTGGTGGAAGAGTACAAGGCGACCCCTTGCAATCTCAAAGCGATGAAGTGCTAACGGTTATATGAAGATTTCGGAGACATTTTTCAGCTTCATACCAAACTGTCAACACATGCACGGGGCGATAACATCCATGACAGTTGGATCCCGTATGCAATTGCTTAAGTAGCTTGCCGCTACACCATGTGCTATAGGGGGTAGAACATTTGTCTTATTCTCTACCAGTGCTGCAACGCATCGCACATGTGTGTAGCTGTTTGCCAAAAGCCCGTCAGAATGCGGAGACCACCTCTGGAGCATCATATCGGCTTCATATTCTGCTTGTACGGCGAACGAATTCTTACGATGGGAGCAAAAAAACAAAAATAATGAGATGACTATGCAGCAAAACCCTGAACCCGACGGAATGCATTTGCTTCGCCGTACTGCTCACTGTTTCTGCTGGGTACTGGTGGTGTGTGAATTGCTGTACATGACGTTTCGGATTATAGAGATAAGAGAATGCGAAATCGTTTCGTAGTGCTTGTGCTTGGAAACCTGGAGCGTGTGTGCGCGTTTAATTTGCAGTTTGATATAAATGAACTTACTACGGTATGGTACATACGTACTAGCCGTTTGGGAAGGATTGGGCCAGAACGAAGAAAGGCGCCACTATTTAGACCGTTTTGTAAGCAACAGTTGCCTGTTTTGGGTGGACAGGAAAGTTGTGGTAGGGTTTGGTTTAGCAAAACGTGAAGAAATGTAAACCAATCTTTATTATATCGCACGTTTTGTACGCTGTTTATTGTGATCTTTTAGGCAGATGTTAGTAATGTCGTGTCACGATTGTATTTAATATGTATTAATATTTATTTTCCTTTGTATTCACTTGTAATTTTCATTTAAATTAAATTAAAAATGATTCTTGTGTTCAGAATAGCACATCTCGGTGGAGCGGGTATGGAAGCTTTTGGGTCTTTCGACTGCAATCGACCCCGTGCTATGGGAGCGTTGTAAGTGGTGCATTTAGATATGATACTTTCCACAACACTCAATATGAAAACAAATTCCGAAGAAAGAATAAATCCACCTCCAGGTGTATCGCTTTTATCTCGCTTAAGCAGGATGAGCCTTATGAATTTCTCTATTGCACAGCAGCTCTATTGCAATGTTTGAACGGTAGCTGCCCATTCTGAACGGTAGCTTTGTGCCACGGTATGCTGAATACCAAAGACTGTGCCAGGATTTGCTTGACTAAGAATGTGGTGCCTGGTTATCTGCCACAAAAGCAAACGAACAGCATGAAATAAAAAGGAGAACAGAATCAAAACTCTGCTCATTAGCAAAACTTGTTAGTGAAGAATTTTTCTTCTGTACCATGGATTTACTGGTCGTAATCCCAGCCTGGTGGAAAGGAACTCGACGGGCAGCAAATTTGTGCATTTCTAGCTGCTATTTGTAGCGTGCTATTGTGCAGATCTGTTTAAAAAGTTACCTTCGAGCCAACCAACGGATGACAGTCAATCAGTGACTGCAGTGCTCGAAAGGCTCCGAAAGGTAAACGGCAACGTTTTTTGGGAAAATAAATTGACGAAAAAGAAGAAAGGCGGCTAACACAAGCGAACCCAAAATTGTACTTTCCCGGATGTCTGGAGTGCAATGAGTTGTAGCAAGAAGCTTTGGAGAGAAGACAAACTTACCTAATTCAGTTATCATCGGCATCTTATCAAGACACTCTAGCCCCGGCTCCATTCTCCATCTTAGAAAACCGCAATAAGAGCATTCACCGTGGATGGTGAGGCAAACGGTGAGGAATACAAAAAATGGCCAACATTAAATTAAAGCTCATTATCCGATACGATCCCGAAAAGTCGATGGGATCGGTCAGATAAGACAGTTTCGGTCGACCGTTCTCCACTGTGTGGTTGGAGGGACCAACGGTTGGTAGGGGCCGTTGTCAAGTTTTCGTCGAACTTTCGCTAGCGTTGATTGTTTGGCTTGTTTTCCTCACCGCTTCGGAAAGTGTGCGGGAGAGAAAATCAAACAACACTCAAAAAGATTCTAAATTTAACTCATCAACGTCTCCATCAGGAACGACCTGTCCAGCGTCCTCCTTCCGGGTACGTGATTCCCCTTGGATATTACCTTTTACCGTGTGGCACTTGTTCCGCTTTCCCGGCCACTTTGCTTCCCTTATGTTTGAAGCGTTTGATTAATGTCACTTCAGTTTTTTCAGCTTGTGTGTATGTGTGGGGGGGGCGCCGTGTGAGCGCGGCGTGTGTCTGGCAAGGTAAACGGTACGGGATTGGATGGGTGCAAAATTTACATCCGCAAATTGGACGCACCGTCGGATGGCACCGGAGCGGTGCGTTGTCAGCTATGCACAAACAGCCATTAATATTGTGCGAAAGTTGGAAACCGGCCCCGTCGCCCATTCGGACGGTAGAAACTTTTCCTATTTCCCTGTACTGCGCTGTTCGGCAGACTTCTTTTTGCTACACCGCGCTAGCAGCGAATGTCGTTGGCGATGAGGTTCCGGCTGCTTGGCACCATTCTTCTTCGATCAGCTCCGGACACCGTCACCGGACATCGGATGCGAGGCAAACAAGCGTCGTAGCGACGAGCCGGCTGACGAATTTTCCATCCCGCCAACTGATGAATGTTGACTCGGCGGGCGACCGGGAGGAAAACCGTTTTGAAAAATGGTGTCCAATCGGGTGGGAACGAAACCGAAATTGATGGAACCCGGAGCGGGCTCTGGGTTGGGCGGCTGATGCCGTCGGCAAACTGTTTATCGAAGTTATTTAAAATTGATTCACGTCCCGGGCGTTACGTCGAGCGCTTCGTCGAGTGCTGGTGACGTGCCGTGCTAGGTGATGATTGGGATTAGCCTCTCCCAAAAGGCTGGTTTCTGTGCTAGAGTGCTCGCGACGGCGTTCAGTTTGGTACGCGTGGAAGGTTGGAAAAGTTTTGTGAAATCGACGCTGCAACCGGCACGCACCACCGAAGGCTTGACGGGTGAAGTGAAACATTTCGTTTGGACAGCGTGAAATTCAGAGACGACACATAAATTGATGCGATGAAGTGTGTTTTGCTTCGTGGAAACAATACCCTATCAACATTGTTTATGAAATATTTTTTAGGAAACCTGATTGGCTCTCGGAAGCGTATCAATTTACTAGTTAGCAAGTTATCAAATTGATGAAATAGTTCGGTAATTTTTACTTAATAAATACTTACATACAATAGAGTAAAGTACATTTGAGCAATAAGCAGTACATTGTTTATCTAGAAGCCTCTTCCATATGCTAGGCATATGCTCCTCAATGTATGCAATTTGTATCAAAATATACCTTTCATCCATTCATTTATCCAGCCTCTGTGGTACTCGTGCGGACGTTGCCCAATGAAGCACTCGCACAAAATCTATGATGAATAATCCTTATTGTGGCCAGAAAAGTACCCACATATCTGTTAGAACTGAGAAGTTTCGTACGAAGGTTTCTCAGAAGGTTCCCCTTGTGTTTCTAGATTCCTTGTTTGGGAGAGTTGCTTGGAGTAGTTTTTAGGAATGGAAAAAGGAATGTAATTCAACTTTGGAGTTCATTCTTTATTCAAATTTAGTCTTACATCTAAAATCTGCTCTATTCTCAATAGAACAAGTTACAAACTAGTCAATATCCACTAAATTTCGATTCCAAGTAATTTCAGGGAACAGTATAAACAACGAAAATTTCTTGAAAGATCTGCAGAATGCACAGGAAACTCTACATAAATGAGAACCGTTGAACTGTATTCAAGAATGTTAATAGTCTTTGGATGTTATGCTTAAATGAATTCTAGAAAGCATAATTCTATACCTACTTTCAGCAGAGGCAGCAGTCGTCCGTAGTTAAATTGGGTTGTTTAATTTTCACTCGAATCACTTTTCAACCCGACGATCTCGTCCAACGCGTCTTCCCGTTTCCCGGAAGCATTTGACGGGTAGCTCTTCTGTCTCTTTTAGTGGTGCGCGTAATAATACAATTTATTCACTTGACGTAGGAACAAGGTCAGCGTTGGTTAATATTCAACCGTGCTCACATTGTACGGATGAAAGTGGTCCAATTAAATTTTCCCAATTCACCCCCAAATCACCGCACTTAAGTAACATCCCATTGTGACCTGTAGCCCGTTGGCAGCCTACTGGCCCGTCGAATGCTACCGCAGCAATAACCCGTTGCGAACTAGAAAATTAATAGCATCCCATAAATAAGTCCGGTGCAAGTATTTTTCATTTCCAACACAACTGGCCGGCATACCGACTGATGCGGAGAGGTTGAAACTAAGCTGATCCGAGTGCCGTGTACGAATCGATTGGCAGTAGATGGAAAGCAAGGGCTTGGTCGCAGCGCAGTCAGGCAGCCACCAATTGCCAACCAACGCCCTTTCGCAACCCCCGTTGCGTGGGTAGGGGTGTCGGGTTTTTCATCAATCTTTTAGGTCATTCGGTACGATTGCAGATGAGAGCAGTTTTGGACGAATGCTTCTAATAAGTCCGATTCGACCGCATCACAATCTGATGAATGATTCAATCTGGGTGTGATTTTTGATGGTGAAGTGTCGAATTTCTGATGGATGGGGTATGCGATGGGCCAGGCTTTGAGAGGTTTTATGGTGGTAAAAAAGAGGCCCGAGTATTGATTCGAATATGAAATCCGATCAGAGCTTCGATGGCTATTATAATGGTTCAGAAGCAGGTGTTACAAGGTGATTTGTAAAAGAATATCACTAGGTCCCGAACCGTGTAAAACCAAATTGATGTTGGGCCTTTTAAAGTCTTTCAATGTTTCACTCTTACTTATAGTTCTTATTACTATAGATTTTGATGATACTAAAAGCAATAAGTGTTACTTTTAAAATGTGATTCCCTATCCATATCAAGACCAACTATCGTGACATTTGTGGAAATGTCAACGACGAGTAGTGTGGCACATTCCTTTGCTTGAGAAGTACCGGGCGTCTCCATGGAATAATTGTGCGGAACTCAGCTTACCCATTGGATTAGGGCTGGGAATTGGAATTGAATAAATCTGCAACCTATCGCAGGGTACACACCTGTACACGCACCTTTGAACACATACTCACACAGCGCCCAAATAGTTGCTACCTATCACATGGGACCTACTAAACTGCAACGTGTTCTCGTACCGTTACAAGATGTACGACGGCGAAGGTGAAGGATGCCGGTTGCGCTGGTTGGCGAGTGATGTATGCAAATAAATTTGTCGCATCCCTTACATTCGCATCAGCCACTGGTGTGGAAACTCATCCTTTTGTGTGTGTGTGTGTGTGTGTGAGAGAGAAAGAAAGAGAGGGAGAGAGAGAAGGGGAAAGGGAAGGACAGAGATTTACATCAGGTCCACCCTCGAATGTGATGAAGATGGATGATGTGTTACGGGTGTTATTTCCATGCATGTTATAATTTCCGGCCGGCATGTTCTAGGGGAGTTTCGTAACATGATTGTGAATCGAATAGCAAGCCGTTGGATGTAGTGCTGGAAGTTATTTAGACCAGTACAGCAGCACCGGTGCAGTGCAATTACAGTTAGAATAATCCTGCTTAGGGGGTTTGAGTCGAATGACCCTTAATGCAGTGCGCTGTTAAATATTGCAAGCTCACAAATGCAAACTGTTGCTGTAAAGTTTCGTTCCACATGCATGCAGATACGATTCATACTCCGTGTTATGACCTTTTCTTCACAAAGCTAATTTATTTTTATTGAATTAACTAGTTATTATTTTTCACCCCGCGTTTTTTTGTTTTTTTCTGCTTAGTTTATTTTAATTTAGTATTATGTGAAGTTTGGATAGTATTAGCAATAAATGTCAAATACAAATGACAGCAAAAATGACATTATTGACACTCAGATGACACTTACATTGAACCTTCAATATGTTGACAGGTTAGGTGTGCTATTGATTTCTGATAACTTAAGGTCATTTGTATGGTATGTGGTAAAACCAGTTGGGCTTGACATACCAGTGAGCAAATATGCGAAACAATACATAAAAGATGTGTAATTGAACACAGACTTAAATATTAATATGTGCTACAATTTACAATCATCAGCTTTCCTTTTTCTTGCCCATATCGGTCCGTCATCGACATCCGACAATGAAATGCAATTTTCTTACGTTTGATAAGCGTGCTAACCGTCGTGTTGCACGAGTCGCTATCGCACAGTTACACAGGGCGGGGAGGTTAAATGTCTGAACAGCACGAAACACGATGAGATTTCTCTCTGCTTCTGGGGAGAGTAGCAAGGCAGAGCATGATTAACGATCTATTTGCATAACCGCTGCATCAGCACATTTATCGAAACTGCAGTGTTCTTTATTACCATTTTGCCCTTTCGCCTGTGTTTCTTTGCCCGTTGTTCAATGCGCTGTTCAATGATGCGTGCTTGGCTCGGTGGTGTTATTTTCTGTTTTCTGCTCTGCTCTGTTCTATTCACGGGGGTTTTTGCTAGTGGAAAAGTTCGCCCATTGCACCGTCGGGGTTCTGTGACGGGAAAGGAAATGGATGACTTCAGCTTGGCGTATCGCGCCGATAGTATCGAATCGATCAGCTCGTTGCAAAGTTGCCGAATCATGCACTTTTGCCTCCTCTCTGCGTATTTGCGCCTTTCCCTTGGGGAGAGTTCAGCTGGTTTTTTTTATTTTACAAAAGATAGTTGCACGACACTTCCCTGTGAGGTATGATCTTCTTTCGATTATCATCTTTCGGGACAGGGAGATTCATTTTTGCACACTTTCATCAAGTGGATGCGAGCGAGATTGCACCCTTCTTTTGCGTTGTGTCCTACGGCTCGATCGTACCGTTTTGCACATTGAGCGATGAAAGGTCAAAAGCTTCAAGTTTGCAGAGTTATGTTGTTCTTGTAAGCAGCGAGGACATTCATTTTGCTTGTTGATTGGAACCATTAGAGGCTACACGGTTGACGGTTATTGCAGTTAAGTTTGGTGAAACATGTGAAGCGCAACCGGTTGTTGACGTGTTTGGGCTTGAGATGATAATTCAAAACAATTTATTTTGAACGAATTTTAAAAAGTTTTGTAACGAAGTTTACTCGTTTTTGGTAATTTTTCACTAAAGCACAGGGTGAAAGGGTCCCACTTACCACCAAACTTGGAAATTTACTCTCCGTGCACGTGCAGCTGCATATTGTTTAGTGTTTCGATCGATAAATCACTTTGACACTTATTTCGTTAAGAAATTTGCACAGCGAGTAAACAAATGCATTCCTTCGTCGCGAACTACCGGTACTCACGATGAAGCTGTTTCAATTCGATGTCCCACCCCGGGCAGGGAGGGTCATATTCCTCTCTTTTGGTGGAGCGCATATGTCACGTGGTTTTCTGTTGTGCGAAAGGTGAAAATGTTAGCGGTTCTAATTTATTGCCATATGGTAGAATTCGCCCTCCCAAGCGGCGACCTGCAGGTGCTGTGTCGTGATGGGTCGCGACTGCATTCCACACCGGGTGTCGTCTTCTGTGTTGTGCCGGAATGCACTGGGTAAAGGTGTCCAACATTCCAACAGTAACGGTGTTGAACGGAGGTTGTAGTGGAAGCAAACGCTCCACCCTACCAGCTGCAAGCTGAAACAGAGTCAGAAGGCGAGCTGAAAATATTTGCTCACTGTGGTAGGGGTTAACGGAACTTGTGGAATACAGGGCAGCGAACAAAAAAAATACAGAGCAGTAACGGCATCCAGAAAGTATGTTTTCTTTCCCTGTAAGAGTAACACAGTTTTTGCACCATTGCGAAGAAAACAATCTTCTACCAAGGTTTGCCCAGCCGTTGAACTTTGTTGGTTGCGAAGAATGGGTTGGGTTTTTTTTGTTTTTTCCCGGTCCCGGCTCCAAAGTAACCTACTGCACCTTTGCTCCATACTTTGCTCGCAAGGGTGCAATTGTGCGCGAGTTTTCACGCCAAGAAAGCAATAGGTACTGACTACAGCACAAGCACACGAGAAAGAAAAACAAAATGGCCAAACAACCTTACCCAGCGACGGGGAAAAAATGGGTGTGAGTAACGAAAAAAAAAATGTTTCCATTTTTCCGCACCGCTCATTACGTTTGCCGATGGACTTCTGGACCTATTTTGCTTCTTCCAAACCGAAACGAAGGAAAAAAAAGGATATGCTCTCCTGTGCTGGACTGTTGGTGAAGATCAACGAACGCTTGACTGTAGCGAACGCTTACCTTCCTTCACTCATTTCGGTCCAGGCAAATGGTTCGTCGACATTGTTAGTTTGTTAGCGTTTGCTAGTGTGGCAACTTTACAGCACTTTGTGGAAATTAAGTTTACGTTACGATGAATGCCAACGACGGTGGGCGACTGTTTGGACTGCTTGGACGTCCGAGTGCGTTTGCAGTTTGATAAAAGCAAGAATGTCTCGGTGGACATTTTGTTATGATTACGAAACAGTTTTCGCTTTAGCTTTTTTGTCCACATCTTCACGGTGGGACGAGCGTAAGAAAAGTTTAGTCACACCAGTTGGCTGCTGTGTGGAAAGAGCATGCAATTCTGGTTCGTGTTTACTCAAACATACACCAACGCTGTATGGTGAGCCGGCTGAACAAACAAAGTTGACCACACGGTGCGGCACAAGCATGGTTGGGTAAATTCGAACCTACTCGCTACTCGGTTGAGTTGGTGGTTGAGTGGATTCGGTCGAAATATGTTAGTTTCTTCTTTCGGTTTTCAAGAAGGTGCTATTGGTATTTTGTGTGGGTGAACTCTCTCCTCCCCTCCCCCCCCCGACCCCGCACGCTGATTGGATGAGATTAATTTAATCACTGGACTTTTTTTTGTTACTGCGCGATTGAAGGGTGCATTGTCTTTTTGTGTACTACCTGCTAATTGTACTTTTTATTTGAGCTAAGCAAATAATATAGTTGGTTATGAACAGCTCTTCAACAAAGAAGTTCTATAAAGCAGTTGTACTAAGCAAAATAGAAAACTTCACAAATATTGTACTTAGGAGCCTAGAAATTCACCCGAGAAAAGCCAAAGGAAAAATAATTCAAAAAATTCGTTCTGATTTTTCTTGGCCTTAGTTTGGTTCTTGAATTTATCGAATCAGTGGCTTCTCTAGGCATGTTGCGTTTAGATAAGGTCACAGCAAAAGATCGTATAATCCTTCGTGATCCACTTCTTGAGGAAGACGGCAACTTACGGAATGCTGGATGCTTTGTGACCATCGTCCAAACTACCATTAGTCGCGAATGAAAAGAATATCTCCTTTCCGTCATACGCAAAACCATGGAAGGACCTTATTAGAGCAGATTGTATGAGAATCGTTGATGCTTCTCGTCTTGGTGGAGAACCTAAAGTGTCTGTGGCTGTTTTTCAATTTTATGAAGAATGGGGAAAGGTTACTTTGGGTCTTTACCTTCATTTTTCTTTACCATTAATCTGGGCTTTAAACGCCCTGGTCTCCTATGGAGGAACCGGAACTAGTTTTTTTTGCACTTTATGAAGTTTCTGTAGAAGGGGCATGATATAAAAAAAAATCCGAACAGATGTATAAGCTGAACGGAAAGCACTTCACGATGTCTTACTTCGATGCCCCGTTGCAAGAACGTTGGAGTAGGAAGCACCAAGAAACCATGGAAACCATCGAAGTTGCTTTATTCTCAGAAGTAGCTGGATTTCTCATGAGTCAATAATTGACAACACGAGCTTCGCAGGTAGATAATGTTTTCGTTGTTGGCCAGTATGGACTGAAGTTCGTCCACCAATAAAGGTACTAAAGTTACATGAATACAGCCAGATATTTATCCAATTACCAATTCCATTGAACGAATCCATTGAACGAATGCAATAATTCGTCGAAATTGCAAAAAAGATGGTATGTTTGTAATTTGCATCGCAAGTACAAAAGTTAACAGCCCTTTGCTCACCTTCAATTTGGATGAACCCGTGTATAATTTTTTTGTGATGCTACATGGTCAATTGGATACGTCCGATTTAATGGCGGATCTGCTACGTTGATCCAATCGGGCAGGATAAATGATCGCTTCATTCTTTATCTCGCGAAACGCTTTGTGGTCAGCTTAAATGCCCAAATCCCGAACACTTGCCTCACGTGCCGAGTGTAAAAACGCCCCCATTTACAATCGGGTAAACGGAATTGAACAAGCGATTGCCCATTAATCGAATAGAGAAAACTCGGTTCGGCTTAGTTGAAAAAAAACATGCACACACACACACATAAACTCACTAACCCGAACCGAAATGCTAGTAGTGGGAGAACAAACTCCAATACATCAACGTCTCGATAATGGTGGAGCATAAAAATCGCAACTGTTTGCAGCGCCAAAATAAAAGGAAGCCAATTCGTGGTGGTTACTCCTGAAACTGATGCGGCAGATCGTAAAAGCTGTGTTAGCAAACGCACCAACACACGCAAAAGGCTTCCTGAAAAACGCACAAACCGTTCCGTTGTTGGATGATGGAAGACGAACAGAGCAACAAATAACCTCTTGCCCTCGGACGGTTATTGATCGTTTGCGAGATGTATTTTGCCCCCGGAATGGCTTGGCGATGTGTATCCGCTTCCTGGCCAACAACAATTGCAGCATGTGACTTGAGCTGCCGTTTTGTAGGTTGTCTGCTTGTGTTTTTTCTTATTTCATTTTGTTATTTTTTGTTTGGCTAAACAGAGCTTTTTGTTATCATTGCGTGGCCTTTCTGTTCAGTTCATCGTTTTGCGGGTTTTAGTTCGCATCGCGCATTACGAGCACACAACCGGACAGGATCGAAACGAAAGGCACATCCTTCACTCTCCGTCCTGCTGGCCACAGCTCAGCGAAGCGTGTAAGCGATGGTAAGCGGATTTTTATGTGCAAAGCTATAATCATTATTGAACCACCTGTTATCGGAAACGAACCGTTCGGTGAACAGTTGCGGTTCGATCTGCACGACGAGCGTTGGTGGTTATACGAAGATTTTTTTTTCCTGTGTATCTATCTTCTCGCATGGCTCTGCAGAATTGCACCAAACTGCAGATGAAATTCGTACCCGTAGCGTTGGAAATAAAACGGTCATAAACGAAGGAAATAATCGTTTTACTCAGTGGCGGATCTAACGGTGGGCGGAGCAGGTGGTCGCCTAGGGTCTCACCGTGTGGGAGCTGTGAAGAAAACGGTTATTTAGGAAAGAGTATGTGAATTGTGATAGTGAAGCGCCCGAAACGGCCTCTCCGTTTGCTAAAGGGGGCTCGAAAGTTTGCCACCTGAGTGGCTTTCTGAAGAAGCAAATCCTCCTCCACACCAATGCTCAACCTGATTCAAGAAAGTCAGTTGTGTGCCCCATCCAGTGACGCTTTCCACTTTGTCTCATGAGAGGGTCATTGAAGCCCTCCGTCCAATTCTGCATTATGTGATTGATCCACCATTGGATGAAAGGGTCAATAAACAAACAAACAAACCCTGTGCCTGATAAGAGCCCGTTCAGAGCTCGCTAACAACCCGATAAGAGCCCAATAGCAGCTCGATATTAGCCCGACAGCAGCCCGATAAGAGTTCACCTCAGCTTGCGCGAATGAAAGTATGCAATACAAGACACGTTTTCGTGTGTTAACTGTGTAGGATTATATTCTTAAATGGAACATCATTTAGTCAATTCAGTTGTATTGAATTTCGAAATATGAAGGCATGTTTTTAATTGATTTATCAGTTATATATTTTTTTAATGTAGGCAATATAATGGACCATAAATAACAATTTCATTTAATAAAATTTTATACAATATATCTGGTAGAAATTGCTATTATCCCCTAGAATGTAAATTTCTTTGTTTTGAATGTTACACTGCTAGCCTGCTTGCCTAATTGAGTGAATGAAACAATTTCTCCAGGGACAGTTTTGCCAGTACCTGACATATCTGAAGCATGTGGCGTGTTTCAATTAAACAAATTTAAGTGTACAAAAAAGAAATTAAATTTTGTCTACCCTAGCGCGCCACGGAATGCAGTAAAATATTCATGTCGCAGTAAAAGGACAATTAAATGCTGCGGTTAGCATTGCACTATTAAGCGGCTAGTTGTGCTGCTAGCACTAGAACTGGAATTTCAAGCACTGTCACACTCATTCATCATCCACCATATGTCTCGAGTGCGCATGTGTGTTTGTGTGCCTGTGTGTTGCAACAAACTATTCTCATAAAACGTGAAACGCTTTGTATGCATAAATGTATTTTTAGCGTGCACCCGGCTGTGCACATCGCTGTTACGGGAAAGGAGCACATGACCTGCCATATGTGGAATAATATTATATTTTGTGCTTTTTTTTCTTTTTTTGCACGGGGTAGAGTGGTTGGGATGTGATATTTTACTTAGGATGGAGCATGAGTGTGTGTGTGTTATATTTCCCTGTAACTGCAAGTCAGCATGCTGCATCGGGTTGTAACGGGGTTGCTTTCGGTACCACCATCTTACCCAAAAGCGCAGGGAAATCACAGCGTGCTGGATCTGGGGTGAATATGACAGATCGCTTTAGGTGTCACATTTTCCACGGCATGCTGTGTATGATTGTGTGTGGATGGGAATGAACTAACACAGCATCACTTGCAATAAGTATGGGGCACACCAGCATCACCGATTGCACTCGTGGCTTGATTAGCATTATGACATGGGCATTTGTACGCGTCTGTCACCACGCAGGGTGGCATATTTTTGGTGGGTAAATGAAGCATACTCCGCTGCCCGAAATGGTCCAATTTGGGTGAAATTTATTAACGCCCTGCGACCAATGATCGTCATCATACGAACGTGAAATTAATTACCACCATTAGCCATTCAAAGCGGACACCCAAATTGCACTGGAATAGACAACACCGCTAGATGGCGCCGTCACAATAATGAGATACGGTAATGCAGAAAAAATGGGTCCTGGATTCTACACACACACAGACTAACTCAACTAACGCTGTAGGGTCAACTGACATCATTGAATTGCTGACCGGAAGACATCAAATTCTGTTACGGGGGTTTCATGTCCATGCTGTTTATGTTTCGATGGTGATGGCAGGCGTGACGTGGGCATACAGTGTCAACGAAAGTGCCTTTTATGTGGGATATTTTGATAGATGAAAGTGGCCCCTAGCATCAGTTCTTCATCATCATTATCCGGTGGCGCGACCCGGTAGCAGTCTCATTAATGTTATTGGGTATGAGAAGATTCGCTTTTTCTCACGTACCTGACGAAGGAACAGAACACCGTTAAGTTTTTGTAGAGAGAACTCATGGTGTCTTACCTTGGGATAAATTTTACGAAGAAATTACAAGCTATTCTTGCTGGTACTCCTCAGAAACATTAGCAGCAGCCCTTCAGTAACAGAAAATTTCTAAGCTCTTACTTGATGTCTATTATTCCACTAGAAAAAGCATGAATAATCTTGTTTAGACGGCGAAAGAGTAACTCTGGGTCCATTTCCGGTGTAATTATCGTGGAACAAAATCACATGTACCATCTACCAACGTTTGTCAGAATGTCGCATGAAAGTCTCCCCCATGAGGGAGCACTTAGCGTACCATCTTCACCACTAGAATCTGGTTTGTGACAATTACTGTAGCGTTTACCTCTTCACTACAAACGCTAGCGGAAGTTCTGCCGGATGCGCTCTGTCGTTTGGTAAAATTTGTCGGCCGCTCATAAATAAAGGAAAACATAGACCAGATTGCAAAACATACGCGTGGCGCAAATCCCATGTTACGGGATGTTGGGATGGGACGTGTCCACCGTAACCCGGAGGAATTAGTGCAATCTTCTGTTTGCCTTCTACTTACTGTGTACCGTGCTTGTGCAGGATTCCACGTTCCACGGCACACGCCTTCCCAAGTGAAGGCACACTAATGCTCTAGTAATCGTCCATTGGATCTTGAATACACGGTTCCCCAGGCCGACTCGCAGCGAATGAGCTGAGTGGTCAAAACGTGGTTGCAATATCGTGTGTCTTCGTCGTGGCAGTGTCCAGTGTCCTTGCACGGTACGCCGACCTGACGGTTGGTGCAAAACATCATCAGTTGCAAAATCGAAACAGGATATACTGGCGACGATCATCGTGCAAGTGTATTCCAGCATAAACAAATCGTCGTAATCGGGACGGTCGTGGTCCTTTTTCGACCGGGTACCCTAGTGGTGCGCCAGTACCTAGTGTCGCAGACGATGGGCAGTGAAATAGGAGTCATCATTAAATAATAAATCTTTCCCTCGGACGGGTTGTTGCACTGTAGCGGTGGTTCTTTGGGTTTCGTTTGGCTGAAGTGCCTGTTGAGGAACGTTAAAAGGCGCAGCGCACATACACACCAGTGGCAAATGGGAACACGCTAACGCCGGTAAGCAATTGTTAGGTACCTCTCCTTCTTGGCCATAAGAACCGGAAAGGATATGGCAAGTTGGTATGAGGAAAAAGACACAGGGGACTGTTTTGGTGCATTGATTCCCGCTTGGTACCCGGTTGGAGCGTGTGAATAAGGATAATTGGTTTTTCAGTGGGTGGTGTTTGGTTGGGAGAGTTGAGCTTAAACCTGGAAGATCTTGCAATATTTCCTAGTGTGGTATGGTTTTGCTCATTGAATTATTCGCCAGAATGGGCCCTGACTATTAAAGAGCGATTGTTGTCTGATAGGAGGGCTTAGGGTAGCAAAATTTAACGATTGACAAAGTGGTACAATGAAACATAGCTGCAGTATAGGAATCGATAAACGTATAAATGATAGCGGACCTTGAATATAGAATTTCACTGCAGGATTGTAGTTATGGCTAGTAGGAGTAGATAGTGACATTTTTTAGTTTTTTATGAGCTTTTCATGAGCCGCTATTGAATTTCAAGCTTAATACAACAGGCACTCAAGGCGTGTAACGCCTGAAGGTATGCATGCTATGTTTTGTTTGAATTATGTATTGTCAATCATCTGCTAATGGTTTGGAGCAAGTGTTCTGACACTTTTATAAGAAACAAATAAGAAAATGTGAATGCTCTTGTCTCTTATTTCCATCTAACGAATTAATAAATTGCATACTTTCAGGCGTTTGGAAATATATGCACGAGAGGAGATAATAAGATATGTAAACTTCGTTTATCGTGTTTATTGTAGGTAATCATTTATAAATCTACGTAAATTATTAAATGGTTCATTCAAATGATTTTTAAATAAAAAATCTTACATTCAATTGCTCATAAAATGATCCCGATTGCTATTAACCGCCACTTTTGTAAATTATTTCGAGTGCATTGCGTTGAAATAAAATTATCTCCACCCAGAGTGCAACGGTAGTGCATTTGGCAGTTCGAAACGGGGTGGTTGCACAAACAACACGAGTACCGCTTGTAATCCCTCATCGCGATCAGTAAATCACTTAAAATGTACGTCATTTTCCCCCTGTGGGGCTCCCATGTAACATGGCTATTTATTTCCCAGCTCGTTGAGTGCAAAAGTGCGGCCAACAACACTACCCAATAAGCTTGTTAGCTCGATTTCACTACCTCGCACATGTACGCACCGGTTGATGTATTGTTTGTGTTTTGATGTGTGTTGCTTTGCTTCCGTTTATTCGACCGTGCACGGGAGTAGAGTGAAAATGTCATGCGATAAAAAAAAATAATCACAATGAATATCATTAATCGCCACATTGCATTGTGCCGGTATATTAACGTTCAATAATCGGTGTGTTGTTTTCGGTGTTCTTTTTTCTCCGTTGGCTGATTTTCCTTTTTACCATGTATACGAAAAAAAAATTTCGGAACAAAGATTGCCTGCAACGAGGCGACACAATTTGTGAGCCACTTTAGGTGGTACCATGTCCCGGTGCATTCAATCAGCATAAAGTGCGTCCTGCTAGCGGAAAATTGGTTCAATGTTTCTTCCTGTTCGTCCGGCTTATCCAAGCCGTCGTCCTGTCGTATCAATCCTTCAATTGTGCAAATCGTGCCCGTTAGCGTGCGGGATCAATTTGGGATAAGTTCGAAACAAAAGCGAACGAGCGGCACTGGCGGTGTTCCTCCCTGAGGCGCAGAAGGGACGGGTCGCTCATTTTGGATCATCAGCGTGATGCGTCATCAGTGTCATCATCTCGGTTCCGCACGTTCGGTCACGTACGGTTTATTTCGGAGGCCTTAACGTTATGGCGTTATGCGGAATCCGATCCATGGTTCCCGGCCTCGAAGGCTCATTCGTGCGCTTTTTGATGTTAATGCGTTTCGGTCGCTTTATCGTTGCAGCTGCAATGTTCGCGGGGTGTGTGCGTGTGTGCGAATGTAAAGTTATGGACTGTGTACCGCTACGCACTCTAGGAACTCATCGCTGAAACCCCGGATGTGACCCACCCGGCACGATGCTACTAAATTGGCTTTTGTTCTACATTTTGTTGCCTGTACCGCCATCGCATGACGTTCGGTTAGGGAAAACAGCAATTTTTCTCGTTTTTCCCACACACACACACATTCGTACATACAGAGAGTGGCACGATTTTGGGCACATTCCCGTACCATGCTACTTTAGACCTTCACGGTTCGACTCTGTTGCCTGTGCGTAATGTCTGCCATTTCGTGCTGCGCTTCGCATCCGCACAGCCGCCCCAAGTAGAGCACGGGCAGAGCAGTCTATGGACTGTGAATAATAATGCTATTTATGTGCCCGCATCATAAACATTATGTCAAGAGCGATATTTGCGCGGAATATTAATCCACGTGGTGTAGTGGATTCGTGAGGACGGTTTTTTCCCCTACTGGTGCTTGTTATATTTGCTACGTTTCCGTCCCATTCTACATGGCCTGCAGTTGGCGAAAATCGAAACAAGGGGAAATTTTTTTTTTTGTTTTAAGTGGAAAAGCTGTGGTAAAAAGGTAGCGAATGTAGAGGAAATGTTTGACAAATTAAACATTTGTCAGCAGATTCGCTTTTGCTTCCGCTGCCTACCGGTTCTGGGTACAGCACATGTTAACAGCCGGGAAACGTTTAATGTTTTGGGGTTGATTTCGATCTACAGCAATTAATTGGGATAATGCGATCGAGCAAATTAAACCATTCGCATAAACGTTTGTATTAGTTCATTAAACTGGTCTACCCGGGAGGGCACGTTGGGATGTTTGGGTGCTATGTCTTTTCAGCCGAATGAAGTGATGATTGGCTAGCGAATGTTTTTGAGTGGAGGGTAATTGAGTTGTTTCGTTGATGGTTATGTGACTGAAAATAGAAAAAATACATTTGGAAATTTCCGTTACGTTGCTGGTGGAAAAGTGTTGTTTACGAAAAGCTATGAAGAATAATTAATTTAGCAAAAATGCCGCAATTGAATTTACACAAATCAAATGATTTAACTGTTTATGAGATAATAAGAATGGTTGTTTTTTGAATAGATTACACGATAAATTCTATCAAATTTGGGATACTTTCGTGTTGGTACCCTTTTAATGTTGCATACATTCAGACAATATTTGCATACCTTTAGGCGTATTTGCTTTATTATTGCTGGCGAGTATCTTGCACAGCTTCCTAATAGATTTTCTTCCCATTCTCAATAGCGCTAATTAGATCGGTGGAATTGGAAAGGATTAAAGCTGAAAAAGCGCATCTTTTGTGTGCTTCCCTTCTAATGATACTAAAAAGCGCTAGAGAAAGAAATGCCTTTTGTTCACGATGCTCTGAAAAAATGCTCTCAATACGACGCTGTTTGTAGCGACAGTGTAACATCTCCGAAAAAAGAGGTACCATGCACCAAAAAGTCCCACATTTCCATTTTCTTCTTAA
Source organism: Anopheles marshallii (assembly GCF_943734725.1). Lineage (NCBI taxonomy): Eukaryota > Metazoa > Arthropoda > Insecta > Diptera > Culicidae > Anopheles > Anopheles marshallii. The sequence continues at coordinate 78,933,297 of NC_071327.1, forward strand.
ACCGATTTCAACGTCGCGAGCCTTTTCAACAGTAAGCTGACAGGGAAAAGAACGGAAAGGCATAGCTAGAGGACATTATAGCGCGCTAGGCCAAATAATGCTACCCACCACGAAAGGATCGCGATGAATATACCTGCGCAAAAAGGTATTGGGATGGAAAAAGAAGGTGAAACACTAAAATGAGCCTTTTTACGGCTGAACGAAAATGGAAATTTTGTGCCATCGCTGCCACTATGAAAGCGCGGGTCCAAATCGAACCTTCTTTCTTCTCTGTGTTTTCCTTCATATCTGTTTTTTTTTGCTGCTGGTGATCATTTCCCTTGCGAAAGAAAAGTTTTATTCGACAAAAATCGAACTACCCGGAAATTGTTCAGGTTCAGCTGCTGTGGAGGTATGCAAAAACAAGAGGGCAAACAAGGGGACATTTTGTCCTTTTTCCTGAAGGAAGCAAATGGAACAACTGTACTGCAAAAAAAAAAAAGAGACGAGTGACGATTTCCTTGATTAGATTTCCTAGATTCAAATGAAGCGATTGGGTCACGGTAAAAAACACACACACTGTTGCCGTAATAGGTTTTGCCTTCAACTTTGCGCGCCCTTTATGAAGCGAGTGGTATCCTCAGCGTCTAGGTCGGTCGTTGGCATTAGCATTATGCTACAACAAATCTTTCCAAAACAGTGAAAAAAACAACACATACACATACACACACATTCTACCCATTTCAAAGCCACGATTGAGGACTGAACCGATCGACAAAGGAAGGAAGCTGGTTGAGTTGGTTCATACCCATTCGGAAACTTTCCCTGTCTTGTCCGGTATGCGTCCTTATGGTCTGGCTCCCAGAATGTAGGAGCTGTTTAAATTAAACAAATTGCCTCCGAGAACAAGTTAAGGCGTTTCCGAGACAGTGAACAAGGGGCAAGGTTACGTTCGGGGAGGAGAAACATCCTGCAACAGAGTTTGTCGCTGATTTATACACTCTTTCTGCTTCCCGCTATTGGTGAAGGGGTTTACGAGGTAGTAACGAGTTCCGGGAACTGTTTCCGGCGGGTCGAAGCACTCCGAACACCCACGCACCAGGAAGCAGCAGGGCAGGACAATCGTCTTGTCCGTTCCGTGTGCGTGGCTTCGCAACAAGCGTTCTCTTCCGCCTTCGGAAGCTGGAACGGGCTTAGCACAGTACGAGCGCGTTCCGGGTGCCCTGTAGGCGTTTTGGGGGAGCATTTTCGGTACATAAATTTAGCCCTTCGGTCGGTCGGTCCCTTATTGCTTACGGATGAGTGAAATTGTGTTTTCAGGCAAGCTAAATTGTTGACTGTTCATTTGCTCAATAAATTTCCTCATACAGCCCGTCCAGATGGGGTTGGTTTTGATCGGTTCCAGCGAAGACGTTTTGGAAAGGTTGCAGGGAAGCTTTGTTTATCAGTGATTGTGTTCATCACGATGGGTGCAAATGCATTCGAAAGTTTGGAAATTTTTGGTACAAATATTAATTTAGACACAAAGCCTAAAAATGAAATATTTTCAATATTTATCGCTTTGATAAATAAAATTCAGGCACATACAACATGAACATGTGCATCATGCACCGTTTTTTAAAGTTTTATTAAAGATACAGTAGTATATTATTGTAGTTCTACAATTAAAGCTATACTAAAGCGAGAAAATTGCATTGTTGTGCTAAATGTTGCATAATTCTCCATCGAAAAGTTAGGAAAAAAATAGGGAAGCTTCAGCGAACAGTTTCTATAATTTACTTGTAAATTTTGGATGGTTAAGACTTGGATGACAAGAAAATACACCAATTGAATGTTGTGTCTGGCACATTGAAAGATTAAAAAAACTAATTTCTTCATAAAATTTTTCATAACGGTATTATAAAGTTAACAAAAAGGAGAAGACTGAAAAGTTGGCAGATTATGAAGAACACTAGTGCAATGTGTTCAACTTTTAATTGCCATTGTTGCGTACGCTGTATTAGTTGTTGCTTGAACTAAACTCCTACTGCAAATGATCTTACACTTGTTATCCACAAATTATAATAAAGATAACTGCTCCATCAGATTGTAAATCCGGACCGAACCTCCCAAAACAAACAGCTCCTCTAATGCCGCTTAATCCTTGCTAACGATTCTCGCAAAACAAACTCTCAAACCGATACCATTCCTGACCTGTTCCAACAATTCACTCGAAAGCTTCTCGCCCATTCCCATTGTGCATTCCGGGGGATTCAGGGAAAATCACGATTGCATAAAATTTGCGACACGATTACGCTAAAATACTCTTTTGAAATCCTTCCCAGCGTTAACGAAATTTTCGCACAATTTGCAGATTCTTTGACCCTCTTTCTTGCCAGCTTCTTCTCACGCTCGCTGACGACGTTTGGCGGCAGTTCGCGGCGTGAGAAAACACATGGCCCCCGTGGTCGAATTCTTGGCGGCGACATCGACAATATTTGCTCCGGATGAAATTGGAAAAGTTTGCTTGAATAGAGGAACGGTGTGACATTGTGGGTATCATGATTAAACTTTCCCTTCAAAGTGTCGAGAAATATCGGAAGGTATGTTCCGAGGAGACTTTCTTTTTTCTCCTTGCCACTTGCCGGCCAGAAAATAAGACATTTTTGGTGGTTTTGTTTGGAAGATAGCCCGATTTTGAAGCAAATTTTCCAGCCCTCTGACTTCGTCACGTGGCACTGTTAAGAAACGTCATGGTGTGTCGGTGTGAGCGAGAGGAAGTGAAGCCACTCAAAACTAATCTGCTGTAAGTGAAATTCGAACCGGGGGGAAGTTTCACCCGGAAGCAGTCGGATGTTTGGTGTGCCAAATTTTTGCAAAAGCACTTCCGACGGCTAGTAGCGAACACAATAAAGTTTGGCGAAAACAGTCGGGGCGAAAACATGCCTGCCTTTATGCGCCTATGGATGAAAAATGGCAATTGATACGGAGGGAAAAGGCTGTGTCAAGAAAAGCCAAACGAGACCAAAAGAAGTGTCAAGGAAACATGGGATAGCGCTTTCGAATCGAAAAGTGGGGAGAAGGGAAAGAATTTTTCAATCTGGAAAGCCTCAGCCGCTCAAGCTGCGTGGTACGAGAGTGAATGGGAAAATATCGGTATTATAATTACCCTCGTTGTCGGTTTATCGCCTGCTCATCAAGAAAGAAACTTAATTAATTCTATGGTAATCTGTATAATTCGATTAAAACTAACTTTTCTTTCGTTTCATCCAGCTCCCAGATCGCTAGAAGGAGAGGATAGCTTAAAAAAAAAAAAGCTCCCCATCTAACTTTGAGTCCGGTGCTGTCGTTCACGTTCGTTGTGTTCGGATAGGATGAGCGTTGTCCATCAGAACGGGATAGCCCAAGATTTTGCATTATTGCATATATTTTATGCTTTCATCTTTGCACCGAGCTTATTCATTCGTTTGTTCGTGGCAGCTTTGTGTCTTCACCAAGAGTTACGTTGCTAAATGAATCACGTCTCGCCCAGGCAAATCATATTAAAGTGTGTGGATGAGCGTGGAGGTGGTTAATCCTATGACAAGGGCTCTTTTTTTTGTTCCAGCTCTGTTGCAGTTTGTTAAGGGGTGTTTAAAAGATTTGCTTTCAGAATTTTTGTGCAGTTTTGCAAAGCATCTTACTAACAGTTAATTATTTGTTGATTTCAAAATGTAATCAAAAGTTTTCAGTTTTTGAAGAGTATTTTAGTGTAAAATTTGAAACTTTATTGTACACTAGTGGCCATAATTTAAATTGTTTATTTTACTATTGTCATGGAAACCAACAACAGTCTACTGTTATTAGACGTATATTTGATGAACTGTTTACACCGTCTCTTTGAGTTCTTAAAACATGGTGAGAATAAAAAAAATTGACTGGAAATTTCAGAGCTTTGAGGTTTTTTTGAGAAGGAGTCTATTGTAGTAAACTAAAAGTTTAGGTTTCTGCTTCATGCGTAATAGTTCTTTATAAACAAGCTAACGGTTTTTCTTTTTCGGCATATTTTTTTTTTTTAGTTGGAACGGCATGGCCGTAGCGACTTATTTTACCACGTTCTTTTTCGGCATATTATGAGTCTAAACATCATATTATGTCGATAGGGAAAAATATAACCATAAAATTTAATTTGGCTGATACGTCAGTGTTGCAACAATGCATCGTAAAAAAGAGGATTTTCCTAACACTTAAGCATAATTGAATTTAACTACGTCACGAACACTACATCCTTTCGATGCGAATCGTTAGGGCAATCCTTTCTGTAGAGCTATTCTCCCAATCATATGAGAGTAAAAAAATTATACGCGATATTCATGTTTGTTATCTTCACGTTATGTTTGATCACCACCGGTTTTTTTTTGCCCAACCATTCGCTTTCTTGGTTGCTAACATTATATGGTCTAGCTTATAATGTTTTGTTTCCAAAGCCTCAAAGTGGCCCATAGCAGGCACCAGCAGCTGCAGCCACCATTCGCTGGATGGTGTGTGAATTTGTGCTGCCGAAACTTGTGTCCCGAAATGGAGTTGGCACACGAATTTCCACCACCGGGGGTTTTCTCGAATCTAAGTGAAACACAATAACCATAAAGATAGTGAGGTTATTTGTTTACTGTATTATGCTAAAACTTCTCACCCCTTTGCGGAACCATCGAATGGGTCCTGGTTGCTTGTACACTCAACACACTCACACCAGCATTCACACAAACACAACTCACCCCCCATTCGCAGGCCGATTGCGGGGATAGAGTTTCCACGCTGTGGCGGGAGTGTACGAGCTACGAAATTGGTTGAAATGTCCCACGGTAGTCGGTAGTCACGATCGGCTATATGGAGCACCGTATGGTGCCCTGGTGGATAGGGTATAAGGTTTGCTGCTGATATTGCTGGCCGCCTTTTTTTCACCGTTCATTCATTCCACATCATTCTTTCCTCGCACGTTATATGGTTCCACTTTGCAGCGCACCATAAAAAGGGGTTGGCCGGTAAGTTGTGGTGGTATAAGTTCCACTAAATGTGCGTTTTGCTTCCTGTGCCGTTCGACTGTGTGAAGGTAAACGAAAACTTTACATTTACGCTTTCGCACGGAGAGCCTTGGGAAACTCGCCGATAAACGACCCCCACGGTGTTGGAACCTCGAAGAAGTCAATTTTTCTCGTTTTGCCGCAAAAGTTTACGGCTTTTACTATCCTTCGGAGATTAACTTTAAGACGGAAGTGTTGAAATTGGAGCGTTTGAAACCGATGGCAAGGCACTCATTCCGTCCTTCCGGTTTCGCACGCTTAATGTCATCGTCAGAAGTACGGGGGAGGAAGGAAGAAAAGAAGTTCCCCGGGCTTCCAACGCGTGTGCACAAACACTTCGTACCTAATTGGTGGTTACAACGTACAACTTGTACTACCAATTTCCGCCGCAAAAGCTGTCGGAGAAATTCCGCTCATCGGATTTAAAACTCATCCGGATGTGTAAGTCCCACCATACGGTAGCAAATAAGCGACGGTTGCAGAGTGTAAGTGTGACGGCACACGTAACTTTTGCGCCATGCTTCGAAAGAACATTCTTGAGTTTCTGTTTCCAGCGAAGGAAATTGTAGAGCGTACCGATGGAGACGCCTGGTACCGGTATCGGCCGGGTTTGTGCTGGTGCGTTCTCCCAGGAAGGTGGTGATAATTTTTGGCTTACGTTTCTAATATCATGTATCAACTTTACGACTTTGCAAATAATTTAACGCTCTCGGTGCGCGTGAAAAGTAACTTTAGCGCACCGGGGGAAAATAACTCTTGCTTTCCCTGTCGGTGGTTTGTTGCTGGGAAGTTTCTTTGGGCTCGCCGTTGCGGCGGCGGTAAGCGCATTTGGGTTTCTTTTCGTTAGATTGTGCCATTTTCTTGCCGTTGTTTGATTGTGTTGAACGGGATCTCTTAGGAGGATTACGAGTAAAGGTGGTTTATCTGCACTGCATTGAGCCGGAGGAGCGAGAAGTAGATAACGATTTAAATCGCGTTAACTTGGTGCGGAAGAGAAAGTTTTGCCCAAAACAGATTGTGTTATATTTTCGATGAGTGGTGTATGCGCGGGAAGATATACGACCTATGGTGGTTTCATTCCAAGAAAATAAAATTTTGGAGGAAATAAAGTTTGCGTAGCCCTATGCAAACTGTCGCCACAATTTCCCTGAGAAGCAATTTCGTTTATGATTCGTGGAGTTTCTAATGCACATAAATTACTATCATTAAGGTTACGACAGTTTTGACAGAACTGTAAACGAAAACTCTAGATGGTTGTATTCCTGTGTGCGAAACATCTTCGGAAATGCTTATTTTCTTATTCAGTCTCTCACATATCTGGCGCGTCAGATTTAATTAACTGCACATATCGCGTAGCAGAGCCTCACACTTATCATATATCGACCACTTTATGTCACTGTGAATGACAACGCGAACAAAGAAATAATGCAAAGCACACAAAAATGCTAATAGACTTTGCCCTATTTTAAGGCCTCCATATGAAACCTTCATTATTCAATTCCCCATTATGCTGCCTTCGAGCGCCATCAAAACCCCAGTCTTAAAAACCAATTATACAGCACACACTGCAACCATTGCAGCTGTCAAAGGTGCCGAAAAGTGGTGGATCGAGAAACAATTTCGATGCACTCGAAGCGAACGCACCCACACACACACATAGTGCACTGCATTAATGCAACGAGTATTTTAAGCACTGACATAATCCATATTTTTCATCGTTTCTCATCATCGTTTCGCTTTGTTTGTAGTTTGTTTTATGTGAAGCTGGGAGTGGGTGTGTTTTTTGTGTTAACCGTACTGTGCTGTGTGCTTTTTGTAAGAAAATTCGCTTTCCGCTTCAGTTCCCATGGAGGTAGATATTAAAATTGCAAAATTTGCATTTTAACTACAAAAAATAAGCAACATCTCTCGGCCATAAATCACTTTCATCGCCGGTGCGATTAATGGAGCCTTTTGAGCGTCCCAGGCTTTTCCGTACGTTCATTTGTCAAACAGCGTAATGTGTTGGGGTTTTTTTTTGCAGTGTCGGTCATTTGTTGGACGTGCAAATAGGTCCCTTCCTGTAGCTGTCAAAATGCTTGTACAAGCATCACTGTACGGTGCTTACGGTGAATCACTGTAAACTGTTTAGCATCCAGTTCTTTAACGAGCACACAGCACCGTTTCTATGGTGAAGTTGATTTGGCGCGAATTCGACACGGATGAATGTCGTGCACGATGTCAATTACGATCGCAGCACTCCGATCGCTATCGTGTATGTAAATCGGCGGAATCGTATTAGTACCGATAGTTGCACTGATACATACCGTTGGGAAGGTTATGAAGCAGACACACACTTACGAACACATATCTGTATCCGTTTTGGAATGTTCAACCATGGCATTATCGCCCCACTCTAAGAGAGGAAAGCGTTTGGGTAAGTTCATTTATGAAAATGAAATAAAAATGTATTAAAATTGAGTGTAAACTTCGTTACCAAGGCGCAAGGGCACGAGGGTGATACGATTTTGTGTGTGTGCGTTTTTTTTGCTGCTTCGCTTATCGATGTCAACCGATAGCGAAGATTTATGAAAAATGTCAAGTGTCATGGGATGCGAATGGGAACGGGCGGAAGCTTGAACGCTATCACCTCCATCATCAGCATACAATCATTTGTGCTGTGTTTCTGAGCGCGGGCTTGATTGCTTTCCAGTTGAATGAGTTTTTACCGATTTGCAAACCGGGCGATGGTGGTTGGCCAAACATGTAGCAAATGATAAATTGATCCAGGATACTGTTCACGTTGGAGAGTGGTGGGGAATCATTTTTATTTTGCTGACGTTTTTTCGTTTGCCTTTCCACTTACCTTGGGATTACTATTATCACCTGAGCAACAGGAGTTCGTTATTTGTTTGCGTTTGAGTTTCGCTTCAGTTAGGTTGAAAGGTTACACTGTTTTGAATTGAAATTATTTATGAATTATTTAATTCCTATTCTAACTGAGTTTACAATATTCAACAGATAATATTAAAAATAACTACAATAACGTATGCCAATCGGTATTCGTTTTAATAAAGCTTACGTGTGATATTCACAGTTTATTTAGACCCAGTGATGAATTCGCCTGAAATTATACTATCCGCTCTTCATTATGTGGAAAGCGGTGTAACAATAGCTCTACGCGCAGCCTTTGAATCACATGCAAAGAAATGCAAACTTTAAACAACAACATTCGATTGAATGTAGAGTTTTGGAGCGGGTAAAACAATTCTGGCATATGATAAGATTTTCCATAAAAATTGTGGTGTCGACCTCAACTTCTCAAGTTATCTCAAGCATTTGTGGTACTCCCGGTTAAATATTTGTAGAATTAAATTTATATTTCTATCGTTCGAAATAGTACAGGTAGCATGATATCCTTTGTTTGGCCATAAATATTGATGGATCGTCGTCAATTGTACGAACCACCATTTAACAGTACTAACTAGGCCGATTATAATTTGAACCGGGTCTTTCCTGCAGGGTTTGATTTGTTTTCATCAACATTTGATACCCACTCCATCCACGCGCACAGTCATTCCGAGATGATGGATAAAGTACAGAAAGCATACCAATGGTTGTTCTCGAGCAAAATAAAAGCCCACAATCCATTTTGTGTGAATACCGCGCTCGGGAGGCAAGGAAAAGCGGAAGGCTACCCGGGGAAAGGGGTAGTCCCAAAATATCGAGTGCTTAAAAACGGGTCGAAATAAAACATCGACCATTTTGGGGCACAAATTAACGATCGTTTCAATAGCAAAACACTTGGGAGACTTAACGGTAGGCGTAGGGCGCAGGGTTACCATCGTCATATCCTTCGGAGTATTCGCTTCCGCAGCCCAGCGCCAGCGTCATCGTCGCTGGTCCGAGGCAATGAAAAGCCTATTAAGTTTTCATTTCCGTTCGCAGAACGCTGCCACGGTGCCCGGGGGTGTAAGGGTTCGCAATAGTCCCTAAAGTGACATTTGCGGATCCCTTAATGGTATAGCCGGGGTTTTGAGCTGTTCGGAGAAGAGATAGCTTTCAGCAGGTTTGGTAAGAGCGTATTTTTTTTTATTTTATTTCTGTTTCCTTCGCTCCAAGCGCAGTTTGTTCGATGACGAGCGCATTGTGGTCGTTTAGATGGGAACCCCTCTTAAGAATATGTGAGCCTCGGTTGTTGTGAAACCGATCAATGGCACATGATTAGGAGCTAGGGAATGGGAAAACGGGAGCCAGGCAAGACACGACCGGAGCTCTATAATGCCCGAAGGTTTATTGTATTGACTGTGACAAATTGGGTTTTGCTACGTGGCACAATCAATTGATCGGGTAGCGTGCTTTTTATGTTGGCACCTGCAATTATGGACAACATTAATGTGTCGAAATGAGTGTTTAAGAGTTAATGGTATTAGCTATTAAATGGTAATTGATTCAACAGGTGCAAAATGATTAAATGCAGCATAGCGATGGTTTTATTTATGATGTAGTGGATGTCTTTTTTGCAGGTGGACAACTTTGCGGTATGTTTTTCAAAATTATTAAACTACATAGAAATGGAGGTAGCAGTCGCGCTTATCGATAGGTAGAGTATTAATTTCAATTGGTTTTTTAAAATTTGTTTTACTAATGTAAGCTGTCAGGGGCAAAACTTATTTGGTATTAGTTTTGCCGCTTGTACACATTTAAATTATTAAGAAGTGTTAATGGCAAACTGAGTTCTAATATGCTTGAAGTTAAGCTTACCTTGTAAAGATACAAAAAGATTCAAAATGCATAATCGTGATAGATCGTTCATAGTAATCTCCTTTGGTAGTGTTTAGTGTACATAACGCCTAAAGGTATGCAATTAGGATTTTCCTTGACGTATTAGTTGACAGCTATTGTAAATCCGGAAGGAATATTCAACCCAAAAATTCATTGCGAAGGAGTCGGTTAAATATCCGGCTACATTGCATATTGCATACCTTCAGTGGCTCGGGTCCGTAACGCTAGCCAGTGTTAAACAGCCGAGCCTTTTTGCTCATGAAATTTTGAAAAAAAGAAGGATTAGAAAAAATTAAAAAAAAAAAACAAGGAAACACATTCATTTTAGAAAAAGTTCGATAGCATTTTTATTGTTACAGTTTCCTTACAATTAGATCCTTCGATCGTGTGTTTGTTTTGTGTATTGGTTTATGCTTTTCGGTTGTCACAACGTTATGGCTGCAGATTACCACCGTCCGTGTCACGTGATGGTGTTAGTGGCCTTAAGTTGTTTTCCCCGAAATTAAAACTAAAATTTTATCGTGGTATCGTGAGTGCTTGTATGTATGTTGGTGGATGGGACAATGTTTACTACTTTTACGCACAAATTGTATCTATTTAGAGTCAAGAAGGATCTGGGGATTCTGGGTAAGTGTGTGTGTGTGTGTGTGTCTGCGTTCTGATGCTGTGTGCCCATTAGCTAGCGCATTACTATTATGTTTCCTATCATAAACTTGGAGTCAACAGTAAGTTCACTCCACTGTGTTTGCGTACCGTAGACCGTACGCGTGTTCCATTACCCATCATGAAATGCTGCATTATTCCTTCACCGTACAAGTCGAACGGGATCCATGTATGTACAATGCATCGAGTAAAGACAAATGGTTTTTAAAAGTAAATACAATAACTTATTACGGGTTTTTTTTCTGTCCAAATCTATTTTTGTTCTTCAAGTTTTAATCATTTGCCTAAAACAGCTCTCCGTTTCTTATCACTTAGTTTTCTATCTCTAGATGAAATCATTTAAATATTCTGCCATTAGATCAAACACACACTGCACGCATAGTTTTCCTCTGAATGATACAGCTTCTGATTGCTGTTTTGTTTTCAACAACTCGCTTCTCGTTAGCCATGTCTATCGCTGGAACAAGCAAATCAGTCCACTTCAGTAAAAGATCCTAACGAAACTTAAACGGAACTTAACACTAGTGCATATGTGTAAATGCATCGGAACAAAAACGACGGGGCGTTTCGGAACGCGTTTGTTCGTTTGTGTAGTCTATGGTTGTTCTAATAATATTTGGTACGATTGTAATTTGTTGTCCATTTCCTTGAACTGATCGCAAAACACATTCTACGATCATTTGTTTTCGTCGCTGCATCCATCGTTTTTTTTACATTTGCGAATTGTAATTTGCTTTGTCTGTATTGTTCTTTTAACTTATTTTATATACACTCATCATGCATCGGGTTTCATGCAAATGTGGATTTGTTTGTGCAGCTTTTTGTTACATTCGCTCTCGTTCAATACCTACACGCTACAAACGAGGGCGAGAGATAAGAATGGATGATATGGGAACGAATTTCGGCACGAGAAAGAAGAAAGCATAAAACCAAGCACGATTCATAATCGAATGTAAATTGATAATTTGATTTGTGTTGCTCAGTGTTACGGAAAAAGGGTATGCTTTGAAACAATAATTGTAGTAATTGGGGGTCCAGTTACAGAAATTTCAAGCAAAAGCGGCGTTTTTCGTCAACCTACCGGGTCAAAGCCTTGTTTTGTCGTGAATTCTTTGGTATTTGGTTATCGTTTTGTTTGTTACGTTCGCGAATAATTTCGCTTGATGCATTTCCGTATGCTTTCCTCCCATAAGACAGCATGCTGTTGATAGTATGAAAAAAAAATTAGGTCCGAGCGCCTAAATGTAGATTATTCGGTGTTAGATGCGTTTTATAAAGTAACGCAAGGGCGAGCATTGATCCTGTTACATCGTAATAAAAGTAAATCAATAGCTACATAACGAAATTACAATTCCAAAACGTAACCGTACCGTACTAATTTCTCTCTTTAGATGGTTCCGGGGACATCGCGGTGGTGCAATAATTTATCGCAAAAACGGCCAACCGTACGATGACAGTTACGAAAAGACGAATGGGTAACGACACGGCGTTAGTGTTAGGTTCCCGTACCACCGAAGCCGTGGGACATCGGGATGTTAGCTCAGAAAGTATGGCGGTGGTATAATTTTTTAGCCATTATTAATGTCGTGTGCACATGCACCCGATGGTCGGTTGATTCCCAGGAAGCAGGAACCATCCGGAAGAGCCTTCTAGGCTGAAAAATCCCCATTTCCAGATGGCCGGTAACACAAGGATGAAAATCCTGAAAGTATCTTTTTAAAGACCTGGGAGAAAAAAAGCACAGCAACCTACCTCGGGGCGAGGTGCGAAAAATTGGAAAAAGTAATAAATGGGCTCGGCCCGGCGCTCTGGTACTGACAGGAAACTTTTAATGCATTCCGGATGCTAGGAGGCTTGTTCCATTTCCTCGTTTTTTTTGTCTTGCTGCCTTCTAGAATTGTAGTAGCCCAGCATATGGGGTGTTTTTTTAGTCGTATTTTTCCTTTTCATCGGTTCCGTTCTTTCGAGCGGCAGAAAGACAATGTACTGAAACTTGTGTGGCGCTCGTTTTGTAACCCCCATTTCGTTGATGTTCGGTAATTTGGAGTTCACTTTGCTGGCCGCCAATCAAATCGATCCGGTCTCTATCGCGTTGCCCGTGATCTTGATAGTCACGGAGGCGTTAAATCATCTTTGTTCCGGGCGTTGTAAACGGAACCGTGGTAGAAAGGTTGCCTGGAGGGAATAAAATCGCTGGTGTGTCGAAAGCCGATTCGATCGCACCCAGCCGGAAAGCGAAGGCAAAAAGAAAAGTAAGAGTGAACCATTTTGCCGAAATTTCTCGCACTGACGTTGATGAATGCCACGAATAGATTCGGGTATCGTGCGTTGGTCGCAGTCGCTTCCTTTTTTTTAAGAAACTTTGGGAGCACTTTGGTAAGAGGCGAAATAAATGTAATACGTGCGGCGACCTCAATCCAATCAACGGAGTAATCTCACTTTTCAATCACGCAACACTCACTGTTGCACCTACCGTGGGTTTACTGCTCCATTTCGCTGGAAGGAGACCATCAATTAGATTGTGCCATTTACGTCACAACACGCCTCCGAACGGGCGAGAGTGGAAAAGTGGTCGTTGGAAAATGGAAGATGGAGTTTTGCGGTTTTTTTGATAGCCAATTTTAGGCACATTTTCGATCAAGGTGTAGAGCGCATACTAAGACATGACGAACTGCCACTAGAGCAATGCGTAATCCATTGATTACCGTACTGAGGAACGATTTCCAATCTTTGTTCATCTTTGTGCTGCAATTTGAACTTAAATCGGATCGTAACACCCATCCTGAAGCCATGTTGCATTGCTGTCAATGATGGGATCTCGTCACGATTCGCAAAGCGATGAGTAGATGAGTAGTGCTGCTGAGGTACTGCGACTGAATGATGCTTTGGATTAAGTCGAGATTGTTGCGGCTCGGGTATGGTAGGATTATAAGTAGTGGGTGCTGACTTAAGAGAACGTTGGTGCGGTGGTTGTGCTGTACTGCCGTGAACCACCATTCGCACCGTGCAGACTCCTCGACGCATCGGAAGGCGTTGAAAGACCACCGACCGCTAGGCCGGTCGTCGTCACTGGCAGCTCCATCGGCGGTAGCTCCGTACCGTTTGCATCGCACTCCGGGCGCCGGGCAATCATCATGTGGCTTGATTTAACCGCAATCCATTCATTGCGGGACGCATCGAACCAGGTAAGCCCGAGGTTATACCGCCCGTTCAGGTTCGCGTGCTGACAGTGCGAGAACCACCAGCCGCCCTCGTAGTTACCGGCACAGTGCGTATTCGAGATGTCCCGATCGACGTCAATCGCGGAAAACTGCATCTGGTTCTGGTACTCGAACGCGTCGGATGCGTTACCGCTGTACCCGCCCAGCACCAGCCGGAAGCCGGCATCGCGCGAATCGATCCGGAAGGTGGCATAGTCCGCGAACCAGGTGTTGTCGTAGATATCCTGCATGACGATACGCAACCGGGAGCAGTTATCCTGCGTGAGATGGTGCAGCGCTTGGTTACCGATCCAGAACTCCCCGGCCGGTGTACCGAAACCCTGGGCGTATTCCTCCCACGAGCGGTTGAAGTCAACGGTGCCGTCCTGGCGCCGTTGCACCGTCGTCCACTCGCCGAAGCACTGCGTCATTAGCGGGTGGTGTTGTTCCGCCGGCGCTATCAGATACAGCCCACCGTCGCCCGGCTGGTTGGCCGTACCGGCGGTTCGCATCCGCTCGATCTGGCTACAATCCCGCGGCAGCTTGTTGATGATGGACTCGTACTCGTTCTCCACGGATTCCAGCTGCTGGACAAGCTTGGTCGTACGCTCCAGCTCGGTTAGCGTTCGGTGCGGCGCTGTCGTACCGTTGTAATCCGACTTCGAGCCAGCCTCCAGCTGAAAGGACACATAAATAGGCAATAGAAAACGGGGTGGATTAGTAAAGCAGCGAACAGCCGGAGGTCGTAGCGAGCGGAAAGTATCAACTGTACAGCCAGAGAAGATTTACCGTACTGCGGTAATGGTGCGATAGTAATTAAATCGAGTAAAAACGATGTTTACCATCAGTCAGAGATGGAGAAACGAAATGAAGTTGCGAGATGCAAATGGGCATCGCCCACAGCAGCCCAGAAGCAACATCCCAATGTGAATGTTTGACGTTGAATGTTGCACGGAGCAGTACTATTTTCCCATGGTACCACTCTCTCTAGTCGTCGGTCAAACGGACACGCGGACAGCAAAACAGTGAAGTGCGATAATGAGACAGGAGGACAGCTTGAAAGTAGTGAATAAGCTCTTTTGGTGCATTTAGACGTCCCTGATGGGTGGAATAATGAACTAGCATGATCTTTTTTTTTCGTTGTTGTGTGCGGTTGTTGTTAGATGCACCGTTGTAAGGGCGTTGTAAAGTGAAGGGAACGAGATAAATATTGCTATTTCTCTGTTACTTTTCTAGGAATCAACTTGCCGCATTTAATGCATAGAAATATATACCCATTTCATTCGTTCGTTCTGTTTAAAACTGTGGCTTTGTAGGGTAAAACATCCCATCAACCCAACAAAACCCGACGGGAAATTCCTTTGTGTGAGGTCAATCAAGGGATTCTGCTGGGACACGAATACCCTCCCAGTGTTCTTGGTAAGTGCTTTGAAATCGTTTTATGCATCGTATCGTAAAATATGTTCAAAGGGAAAATTCAAGCAGAAATCGGTCCGAATGATGATGTTGTTTTAGAAAAGAAAATTGTGAACAACATTGTAGTAACGTCGGTATTATGCTATACATTGGCACTACACAAAACTGATAGTAGTTTGCACCTTGGTAGAAAATCGGTTTTTTTTTGTGGAAATCTTTCCGAATGATAATCCTTAATCCTCTGTTCCGGCCTTGGAGGGATAAGGAAAAGCACCTTTGCCAGGGAATGTAGCATTCCACTTTCATGTTTTGGGCCACAGTTACTTGCTTGCTGTTGCAAACGGTTGAAACCATCTGCATGAAGCCAGCTAGAGCGTTGGTTCGTAATCCTTTCCGTTCCTTCAAAGGCAAAGACACCCCGTTTAGAAAAGGCTGAAATTGGTTCCCGGTACTATTTATTGATGCCCTTCACTCGCACACAATGTGTGCATCTCGTTTATTCGATCTACAATTTCAGGTGATAGAATTGAGGCTACGGTGAGAATGTGTGAGCAGCACAGGAAGCTGACAGTTACCCTTGTTGTGCTCTTGCTGGGGTCGGGTTTTCCGCGAAATTTCTCGAACGGATCCATTGGCAATTGCGTGATAGTTGGACGATAGACAGCAGCTACCTTACCATCCGGTCCTGGTCGAATAGTGGATGGTTGTATGGTTGCAGCATCAATAAAGCTCTCTTGCACCCGAGAGCCAAGGCCCTTGCACGATCCATTGCATTCGTCCCGTACCACCAGCGTTTGTGGGTATTGTTGGCTGTATTGAAATCATAAATCGATGGTGGTAAAATGTGTCAATGATGGAAACGTGAGTATTTTGGCATCCATCGCGTGCACTGTTTCCGGTGCCGTTTTGTAAGCAGAGCGGCGATCGATTGAGTGGGTTTCCGATAAAAGAGCAATCGAAATATTCAATTCAATTTTTTTGACTATTCTCAGTGGGAACGGGAGGAAATGGTTGTTATTGGAATGAAGAGGTTTGTCCGCAGGCGAACACACGTTTCGGTCAACTCGGTGTGTTGTGGAAGTGTGCTGTATTGATTCGATTCCGTTTCAGCCAACACCATTCGCCATTTTCCCACACAGCGCCTCGAACGTTGCCCCGGATGGAAATTTGAATTCAGAAAATGCTGATGAAATGTATAGAATAGAGTATTCGATTGCCACAGAAGATAAACACATAACAGCGATGTGCAATGGCGCTAAGAGCTGTAGTTCGGTTGCAGTTTAACAATGCCGATTACTCAAGCTCTACACCACCCGGTGGAAGAATCTTACATGACAATCTCATTTGCGGCAGCTGACGCATTTGATTGATGCGACACATTTCGGTACTAAATGTGTGCCCGTTACGACAGCGCACGATCATCGTGATCATTCTACCCAGGAGAACATTTCGAATGCAGTCTGCAATTTCTGGAAAATGGACGGAAGGAGGGGTGGGGTGAAACGTAGGTGGGCGAGACCCGATATAATGGGCCAGGAATTAAGCAACCAAGTTTGATTTGGTTCCAATTCCAGGGAGTCATCCATCACCGGGATGGGTACCGTATGGTGCTAGTGGCTCCCGTTCCGTTCTCATCTAGTCTACTCAATCAGCTTCTGATTTTCTAATCTTCGACCATACGTTAGCTAGGTGTAGGTTTGCTACATTATTCCGAGAATGGTATTGTGTGCTGTCTGTCGATAAAACAAGTTTTTGCATCATCGAACCTTCGGTTGTGCCGTTGTCGTACTGCATATTTTATGAAACACAGTCCAGAAACAGTTAGAAATGGGTTTGCGAATAAAGTTTACCCACCTCCGTTCGGTGCAAATGTTGGTCGAGGTTAATTAGAACGTATTTGGGGTAGCTGTATTGTGGGGTTCACTTTTTCGGTTTGTTCTGCTTGCTGGTACGTTTCAATTAAATTGAGATGCGGTGGGTGTTGCGATTGGTTCGGTGCAATTAATGAAATGAAAGGCGAAAGGCAAAACAATATTTTCATTGGTGTGGGAAAATTAATTGGCAAGCTCAATGAACCAGTATAAATGTACCCCAGTGAAACATGCAAATGCGATGAAAATTCATTCCAGTAAGTGAAGCAACCCGGCAACGTCTTCCCAAGGCAGGCTGCTGTATTCAAGTGTAATGAATTCCAGGCCTTTTTTGTCTGTCTTCGAATTTGTTCCCATTGCTGGCCAAACTTTAGATAGATAAACTTTGTGTGGTGATTGTGTGGTTGTACGGTGAAGAAAGTTCCGTCGGGCTGGTTTTTCATGCTTCGCGCACCACCACAGTACATGTATTTCCAATGGAATAGGAAGTCGGAAAATCGGTTTCCATCATGGCAGTAAGTTGTGCTTACGTTTGCAGCACGGAACGAAGAGCCATCGGCACACTTTAACGCATCCGGCGGGTGGAAACTGTAATCTCATAGATGAATTTTCCTCTGCGGATGTTCGCATACACGACTCGGTGTAGGTCGGGTGGTCGCTGATGCAAGGGCCGCGAATATGAACCCCCTGTTCAACGGGGGTTCGGTAAACAAACACGTCGACTTCAACTTTCGGTCGGTTGTGTTGCGCTGGGTGCGAAAACATTCCGCGGATCCATCCCTTATAGCCAAGTGCATCGCTATAAATCTCATTTTCCTTCGTTTATTTATTTCTTCGCAGTTTTCGCGCGATTCTCTTTGCCGAGTGTCGCGTGGAAGATTCCCAGCCAAGCTTTTTGCATAACGTGATGACTCGTTGGTAATGCGAACTTGATGGCGACAGAAAAGGTAGGAGATGCTGTGGTGGGGGAATTGGAATGTTTATTCGCGCAAAGATCGCACCCTGAAGAAAGTGCACAAGACAGTATGTTTCTGTCCGCATTTATTTCAAACCGTTCGCCCGCATTCGCCAAAGCACAATATGTTGAAACAATGGCGTAACGCTTGAGATATGCCCACCATCGGTTAAAGTATGTGCACGGATGGAAGTGGTTTTGCATATCTGAGACAAGTGCGCCACCATCCGATCAGAAGGAAAGGATGCCTTACAATGCATCCCTTGGTGTGATGCACTTGAGGTTGAGGATTTCTTTCACGATAGCTGTGTGACAGTGTGTTTTTTCCAAGGATATGGATTTCGCATGCACGACGGATCATGGATTGTTTGCATTGTTTCGCGTTTGAAGTTGTGACCATCCTAGTGGATGAACTCCTCGGCAACACAGACTTCTGCATGATTGCGATGTCAACAGCTATCGCACCGTACCGGGGTCCAGGCTTATGATGGGATTACATTTTTCTTGAGTGAAGCACTCTAAAGTCTAACCTGGTGAAGTCTCCGGCGAATCGTTATGCGGCAAAGTGTTCCGAGCAGAAACTGACACAAAGCAATTCAATCCATCAGATAGCATTCCGGCAATGAACGATTGTGTTATGATTTTGTGATCATCAGCCGTCGGAATACAATAACTTCGTGAAGTTGGAAACTTATGTTAAAAAACAAAAATCCTTTGCGAAATTCCAACTTTAGCTGCACGTACAGGTGCTCATCTTTATTTGGCATGAAGCGTACTGGTCGGTCTTTGGTAAATTTGTTGGACCTAGCTACTGTGGATATGCCGTACGGTAAGAAATTGTTTACCAATCTTCCTTGTCATGCTCCAGTTCCAATCATTCCACCATCAAAGCTACCCCTGGATCAAACGAACCGCTACGAAGGATGGATTTTTAATACATTGAGTCGAGCGTTTGTGTATTATATCCCGTCCGGGGTTTTCCCTCCATAATACGATAATACAATTTCCATCCGTCCTTTCTGCGTGTCCTCGCTTCTTCCCGGTGCGTTTCCATCGGACAAACGCTAAGGCATAAAGTAATTTCATAATACATTCCGATTGTCGTCCGTCGATCCTTTCCAGCCTGACGCCTCGCTTCCCTTCGATCTCGATGGTACCGATGGTCCGATACGGTAGCAATGATTCGAAGCTCTCGTTACGGCCCCGCATAACGATATTAAGCGATCATGCATAAATTTCTTCTCGTTGTACTCATCCAAGGGCTAATGGATGGCACGGTACTACATCGACGGGTACGCTGACGATACTGTCCGTGGAAAACGTGGTCGGAAAGCTGAAATGAATCAGCCCTTCCACTTCGGAGCAAAACGAACTCTGGATGCTCTGGGTGCTCCGCTTTAGCTGAGCATGCTGGGACGGTGTCGGGTGTCTTTGCGTGTGTTCTCGGTATTTGCCCCTGTTTTTCTTTCCCTCGATCTGTTCCTGATTCCATGGAGAGTGGGATGCTCACTTATGTAAAAGATCATAGCAATCGGAATCGCATCGAGCAAGGATGCGCAAATGGCAGGGACCGGGTCAAATGGTCGCAACGTGAAGCGATCGATGTCATAATTTCATACACGGTGCGCTACGAAGTAGGGAGGGGGTTCAATTGGAAAATAACCCCCCCCACACACACACACACACATCGCACTCGGTCGGCTCCACTGCGACTGTGAGATTTTGCATTGTATTCACGCAAGAAAATGGTACTTTCTGTATCCGTGGAGCGCAACCCACCATTCATGGTGATTTTCCGTAGGGTAAACCATTGAACAATCATTCACCGAAGAACTTCATCTCAAGATCAATGACTTATCGAGATTTCGCTTTCCCTCGCTCACACCAAACCGATTGAGTGTGCGTTTTTTCCCCCTCCGTTATGCCGTGCAGGACAGGAAAATTGGTTATGCCCCCTCCCTTAGTGCCGACAACGTCCACCTCATGACGGCGGCCCGAACTTGTGGATGGAGAATTCATTTCTGTGCGGTACGTTTCCAGCTCTGATCGAGATAAAGCAGTCGGGCATACACGTGAAGAAGTTTTTTTTTTGCTCTAGTTCTTCGTACATCCGTGGCACTTCGACACGTTCCGGCTCATGTGGTGTACGGTTGAACGCGCCGTTCAATGAGCGAGAAACGATGAATTGGCAAAAATACAACATCGCACCAAGGATGCGAAAGGATGCGAACGAACGCCGTTAAGATGACACTCCATATCTTCTTGGACATCGAGAGTGTTGTATTCGATGAACCCTTTTTGTGTGGAATGGGGGGTTTTCAGTATATCGTGGTGGAGTTTTTTTTTGTTGCCGTGCTGCCTTTCTTATTCTCTTATCCATTTTCTTCACAGAGGAATTTCCTTCCAATTTGGAATGAGAGTTTTTAGCACAAAGCCGTTCAGTTCCCGGACTGGGGACCACGATAGAGCCAGCACATCATTTGCGTATAGCACACATTGTGCACACATCAGAAACGAAGTCACAGCGAAATTGGAACGTGCCAAACAGCTTCATCGTAGGATTCGGTAACCGGTAACGTGTAGGCCGGGTACGGTACGCAAAGCAATCACCATTACCGCAAAACGTCACCCATGTTTTGTAATCATTACCGACCGCAATTCAATTAAATCGTTCATAAAATGGTTTTGGGCCTCTAATATGCAATCGATCCAGCCTGTTCCGAGAACTGGCGTGGAACTGTGTTGTGTGATGTTCGGGTTACAGAGATAGCAGACCGCGGGTCACACATCGCACATGTGGGTCGTTTAATAATTTCAATATTGATGGAAGAACGGGAAGTCCGGCAATTGGATGGAATGATGCAGTTAGAATTATGAGTACACATTAAGCCCATTTTGAATAGCGTGTGTACGTTGCATACTAAACAGCACGGCAGTGTGATTGAGTTGCAATTCAATTGTAAGTGAAGGCTTTCTTCTTTGGCATTGGCGGAAGATAAGCTTAATTGGATAGCATGGATACAGCGTGCTTGGGAGTCGGTGAACTGACGCTAACGCTATCTGTGCCTATCGACTAGCTTAGATGAGAGGGAAAGATGCTAATTAGTACCATTATGAGGTGTCTTTAATTGTTCTACCGCTAGATAGAGATGCTACGCTGATTGATAAATAAATCGTTTAATAACCCACCACTTCTCAGCTGAGCCGTCCATTCGTGGGCGTACAACTCAATATGTCATGAGTGTTTAGTTGGTGTTCTTAATGTAAATCTATAGGATTCGAGAAGATGTCGTGTATCTTATCGTCGAACTAACAGAGTTGAAATCTTCACTGAAAGCGGAATTAAATTTCATGCATAAAAAGTAATTAGGAACAACAACATCAGTGATTAAGAATCTCGAAAATCAGACTCTTTTTAAGGTACTTGAGGACAACATTTGAATTTTCATAAAACAGATCTTGTAAGAGTCTTCTTGGCATAGTAAATTGCCAAGGTATTCGATACACAGCTTGGAGTTAATTTTAGGAAAAACAAATCAGAATCCTACATCAAACCCTCACATCGTGATTTGAAATCGATGAATCGTTAACTGAAGCATATTCGTTGAATATCCTACCACACAAAGGCAGAGCGGTGCGATACTGTGCTCACAACAAGCTTATGCTCTACCAGCTCTAGAAGCACAAACGTGGGACAGGGAGTATGCTACCTACATTTTACGACGAACACACTAATTTGCATCACCGTACATTCCGAGACAAATGTTTATTCTCAGGCGGAATGAATTTTCCCGGTCTCATCATGTTGCGCGTGTGTCAGGCGTACATGTCGTGTATTATTCTACCATCTCGGTTGTCGCGTTTCAAATTTAGCTCGGCGAACGCACAATCGTTCCCGAGATGTGCGTTCCAGTACACGAGCTTTTTTCCCCGTGCAGCTGCCATCAATCAATATGGGGAAAGTTATTTCAGCTTCACAGAAATGCGATTTCCCTGCGGAAAGCTCACTCAGGTGAATTGATGCCCGTTGACGGATACCACCAAAGGACTCTGGTAGCATCAAATCCCGTACCAGGTATCCCGCCGATTCCCTGTGGGGCTACTCAACGATGAAAAAGTGTTTGTTGCGAGATGTACGAGGATATCTGCCTTTGGGGGGACCGCACCGAACGAAAAAAAAAAAAATAGGGAAAAGCTTTGAGCGCATAACAAAGAAAAGTCGCAGGTACACCGTGAATCTGGGCCCACTGGACACTTGTGAAAGCGTTACGGACTTGGTAGGGAACCTGGCGAAGGTAATTTAAATTTCACGCTTGTCAACTTTTCGATCATTCGCGTTATTTTCCGCCCAGCTGGCCAACCACTATTCTACTTCTCCACCCCAGACAAACATTGTTTTCTCTTTTCGGAGCCGTTTTTTTTTGCTTGTGTATTACGCTCAATTCTCATACTGAAAACCTCGGCTGAAAGTTTTTTGGGACGAAATCAAGGACTCTTACATCTATGACGCACGAGAGGACAAAAAAAGATATCCGGCCGAAGCTGGTGGTGCTGATGGTGACGGACGATGTTTGGCTAATGAATGTGCACACACACGGGTATTGCAGCGGTGAAACGTTTCATACGGCTCAAGTACCTGCATGATGGTGCATCGTTGGGGTCTACCCGATACGGATAAGGATGCTTGTCTCCATGTTACGGTCCAGCCGTCGAGCGCATTTACACGGGTACGCGTGGAAACCGCTCGGAGAACATTGCCGCCCGGTTCGGAAAACATTGTCCCATGTTCGAAAATATCGAAACAAGCGAAGCATACACTCTAAGCGCGGGAACTGCATTTTTTCTTCCATTTTTTTTTCTTCTAGCTTAACAAGAGTGGAGTCGTGTTGGCAATGGTTCGGTAGCCGAATTTTGTACGACGAATGGCGTACCCCGCATGAAGTGAAATCATGCAGTTTGGTGCATTAGACTGGCCCAACGTACGAAATCCGTGTGCCGTTCGTCGCTCGATCGATCGATTGATCGCGTTCGCAGTGTAGTGGAGATGGGATTCCTACCTACATCGAACCATCGCGACACCGTCGACTGCCTCGCGTTTGATTATCAAATTTTGCGGTGAACAATTTTTCATTACATGTTATGTACCGGCGTAAAGGGGGGGAAAGCGGATTCGCTTGCGTACGTTGTACCCGCGGTAACTCTTTTCACTATCGGCGCGCCAATGTGTGGCGCTGGTGCGCCATGCTATCGGTTAGATATCGTGAAGGACGGTTCTGTCGCCATGTCATTTGTATAAATGGCTCTCTAGCTACATTGGCAGCGGTAAATGATTAATGAGTAACAGCATAGGGGACGAACCGTTGGCAGTGTTAGTCAAAGTCGAGCCACATGATCCATGCTCATGGGAGCATTTTTTTCATTTTGTAAACGCCAAAATAATGGCTTAAAATAACTATTACAGTTAGCTATTGAAAAACCCGTTGAAGGTTGGAGTTTTTGATAGATGGTTTCTTGTTCAGAATTACAAGGAAATGTATACCTTCCATCTATTCCCATTTTTTTCTGAATTCGCAACTAATGCTATAATTACTAGATTCCTGGAAAATTTCTCGGCCATGTAAGGAGAATGATACGGAACAAACTCCAATTTTTTGTATCCACATTTAAGATGCCTACCTTCTCGAGTCGATTGTGGGCCATCTCTCGGTGCAACATGGACGCCGATCGAATCCTTGCCAGCTCATCCTTCAGCTCGTGCACTTCACCCTGTAACCGCTTAACTGTGTCCCGTTCCTCCTGCAGTGCGCTCACACTAACCGCCATCGCCTGGATGCTTTTTGCCGCATTATGCACCTCCTCCCGTACAAGTCCCTGCTCCGAGGCCGCTTGTGCCACACCGAACTCGACCTTGGCAATCTCTCGTCGCATGTCCGGTACGGTCTTTTCGAACTTGCCCTGTATCGCTTCAACGTCCTCGAGCAGCTCCAGCATCGAACCGTGCAGCTTATCGAGGCCTGCGATCTGGCGGCTCACGTTGAAGCTAGCGCTTGCGAGTCGTCGCTGTTCGATCTCGACGCTACGCAACCGATCCGCAAGCCGATGGCCGTGCAGTTCGCTCAATTGTCGCTTCATGACGCTCTGCTTCACCTCGAGCTCGTGCAGCTGCTGCCGAATGAAGCGTTGATGGCGCATCCGATGGTCCGCTTCCGGTTCGACGAAATCGATCGTATGCGGTAGGATCGATTTATCTCTCTTCGCCGATGTTGCATCCTAGGTAGAACGAAATGGTAGAAAATCTATTAGTGAACAGATAACACGTACATGCAGAAGTTTTTTTATTGTTTGGGGCTTTACAATGCTTTAAAACCTTGTCGAACCAACAGTAACCTTTCCCCACTCAGACGAACTGACTCGAAGAAAAAAAGGAAAGAGCCCTTAAATTTATTCGTGTTTACGCCTTGCAAATAACTAATTCAGTTGTATCCTTCGGCTAACCTCGGGCAGAGATTGCTAAGCATATCGAACCATCCCCCAACTATCAATATCCTTCTGCACGGGTGCGCACATGGGTGATTTGGGGTGGTTTTTTTTTCGATTCCCCAAAAATTTACAACCACGGCCACCCGGTGGGCCGACCCATTAGAACCGAACCGATCGCCGGTGGGAACGGGCTTGAATTAATAATTAACATTCCGTGCACCAAAAGTTCGCAACCGTTGATCACGTCCATGCTGGGTTGCGCACTGGTACAGGCGTTGCTGGGCCGAAGGGTTTTGGGGCGTGTTGTTTTTCCTACAACCCTCATTCGGCTTTGCTTTAAACCTCTTAGAATATATGCTCGGCGATTACGGGTTGAAGCTTTTCGAGTTTTCCAAAATCACTGTGAAAGGATACCGACTGCCGATGGGATGGTTTCGATCATTGGGCAGAACGGGCAACTGCAACTGTATACCCAAACCATACGGAACGTTTTGGAATTGAATTTATAATAAACCCACGGCAGTGCACAAATACACGGGGTGGATCATTCGGGCGTGGAAGCGGATGGGTGGTTGGTGGTGGCAATAACATTTGGAAGAAATGGTTCGTTTTATTATTCAGCAGGTTTTGACCTTTACGAACCATCCACAATGCCGCAGGTCACGTGGCGTGCATCCCAGCGCGTGTTCGTAGGATTACGAGGAAGCAACAGAAAAAAGAGACCAGAACAGCAATAATCATTTCATTTCAGCGATACCAGCCGTCGTTTACCTGATGACTCTTATTGGGGATGTAGAGTTGGGTTGTAAAATACGTCCAGCTGCCCTTTTACACCGTTTGTTGCTGCAAGGGTGGTATTATATTAGTACGAGAAACTAAATTTATACAATTACAGTCTCGGCTGTCCATTTCCATGATGCTCGATAGACGTCGAGCGGGTGGAGTAAGTTTTGGGGCCATGTATTAAATATACTTCAACGTTCTCCATTTCCTAGACAGGGGCGTATTCCCCAATGATGCACAACACAGCACACAACAACAAGGCCACACCAATACAGACCTGCCCAAAAAGGGCTCCCATAGTTGCCTTATATGGTACTGCAGGCCACGCACTTTCCGGTACTTGAGCTGTCGTTGAAGGTGTATAGGTGGTAGTTGCTGGTATCAGCTGAAACTTCATCCCCAATAAGCTGTTCCAACTTGCATTCTCACCCCATTCCCTATTCCGTGTAACGCTTCGGATTCGGTAGTACGGGTTAGGTAAATTTGGAAGCTTTAAGCCACGCCGCAGGATCAAACGTGGAAGGTTGGTATGTAACGCAGTTTGCCAAGGGCAATGTGGCGCGTTTATCATATCGCTTTCCCTGGTGTAAAATAAACATTTCACCCTGCCAGAAACACGAGCAGCAAGTATCAAATTATGTACGTAATTAAGGGAAAATGTTACCATACACCCGACTCCCAACTGCCGAGTCGAACCTGGTAGGAGAAGAGAGGAACGCGTGTGTGATCTGTTTTGTGTGGAGCGGATGTAGCGAGTTTTGTAAACTGTGGCATGATTGCTTCGCACTGCTGCAAATGCACTCCTATGATCCGTTCGAGGAAATGCGAAAGCTTTGCGGGTTTTTTTGAAACAGAAAATGCATCGGGTTGGAGTATTCAATCAACTTAATTAACCACAAATAACGATTCGCTTTGTAACATCCGGTTCCGGAAGAGCAGTGTGTGTGTGTGTGTGCGGTCAATGCAGTACAAACGAACCGAGTGCCATTTACTCTTGGTAATAGGAACCAAAAAGGGGAACAATTACTATAATCGGATTGTTTGACGGTGCGGCAACCGGTTCCGGTAGAAGCACCAGCAGCACGTGCCATTTGATTGGCCAAATCAGCCAGCATCAGTTGACTCCATTTTGGGAAGGGTGAAAAATCGTGCAGCCAAAGAACTTCATACAGCAAAGCGAAAGTTCAACTATGGCCTTCAAAACATTTGTGACACAAGGCTGTAATAGGGATAAGTGGATAACCAACTTTCCGGAATCCGGAATTTCACCGTAAAAACCACTCGGATGTTAAAGTGTAGTTTTTCCGTCACATGATCAACTGAGGCGGAGAGCTCTTGGTTGAAGAATGGTTGATGTGTTCACTGTCGATGTTGTAATATTCCCAGAAATAAGGGCCCACCAGTTATTGAACTTATTGGAAACTATCTACTCGACTGAATTGTGCGATGCTTTGTCGACAGTTTTGAGTCGGCAGCTCGGAACGCATCAAATGATAAGCACATCTTTGGAACGGCCTTCCGGAAGGTATAGAAGCAAAATTGGATCAGGCAAACGGCACGGAGTGGCATCAAGGAATACTAATTTAAAACTTTCGTCGGAACTGAATGCGAGGCGCGGGCAGTCGTGGTTCGGTTTTGACCAAGGGAAGAGGTCCACCACACAACGAAATGAGTTTTCTTCGGTCCGGATGACCGCGTTGGAAGGGCACGTTCCAGAAATACATCTCTTCCCGCATGAATTAAAAGGGTTTTTTTTTGTCTGGCTGGTGGCTGGAGGTGCGTGCATTGGAAACGCGAAAGAAAAGCAGACCTGCTTCGTGTGTGACAAACGGAAACGAAGCGAAGGCAATGGGGTCATAGGCTAACGAGTAGCGAGAGGCACGATTTCTTTACATTATAGAAGGAAAATAAGGGGAAAAGGGAACAAAAAGCTGTAATAAAAACGTTCACGTAGCTACTTTCGAGCTACTACTGTAAATGAGTTTCTCGGTCAGCTTTTTTCTGTTCGGTCGGAGGTTAAAATGGTTTCCCGACCTTAAGAAAGATTAACTATTTTTTTCTGTTCCTTTGCTCCATTACGCTGAGTGCGCTACCGTTGCTTTTCCGGGGCCGGAAAATGAGGAAGTAAAACATATTGAGCATAGCAGCGAGTGTATTTTTCCTTAACTGGTGTGGCCTCGTTGTTTGCTTTCTCCGGTTCAATTTTTTACGTGTCAAATGTTGCTGTTTGCACACCGGGAAAGTGCAACCGTGTGGCTGCACCATTACACTGTTGCAAAGTGCCATCTTCGTGGTATAATACGAAAAAAAAACGTATATGTGGGTACAATAATTGAACCCCATTTGCCCTTAACGCTGTAACGTAGTAGTTAAACTACAAGGAAAAGTAAAACAAGACTGTACCATCAGGTAAAGATAGTTCGTACGCTTGCGAATAGAACAGAAAAAAAGTAGAAAACCTGTACCTCAGTATCCTTAGAATAGAAACATTTACACGGATAAACACACATACAGGCAAAGGTTTTGCCACACGAGAAGAAAGGATTGCAGCGAGGTGTTTTGCCAAGCGAACCGTAACGGCACCGTCGTAGTGGGCGGTTTTTGTGTGAAGCAGATTTTTGCGGTTTTTCTGCACGATGAAGCCCGGATGCGTCCTAACGAGGTTGAAAATTAGGATGTAAGCTACAGGGATGTTGCCATTTGTTTGAGGGTTTTTTTTTATGCACAGCTGCTGCAATACAATCAGTGTCCGGATGAAAAACCTTCTGCTGCGGAAGGAAAAACTTTTCCGGTGTGAACCCCTCAAGGATAAAATGGGTGTGTTGTTTGGTTTTGAATGCGTTTGCATTTGTTCGCCAGGATGGTTCGGTGTTAGGAGCGTGTGGATGTGAATTTACTTTTGTTTTCTGCAAATATATATTTGCAAACTTGGGTTTACTGCGAGCAGCTTAACTCCGCTTTTCACCATTTTAGGCTGCGCGTGTTATTTTTGTTCCCTCTCGAGTAAGCTCGAACAAAGAAGCTGCAAAACCGTATTTGCATCCACCAGGTGATTTGCGAAAAGTGCAGCTTGCAACTAAAGTAAAACAAACTTTTCAACATTACAAAAAAACACACACGACGTATACGTTCAAAGCGAAAAGTACGAAGAATTAATCTTCCGTAAGGGTTAGGCACCCCATGCGCTTAACGATCATTGGGTTTTGAAGCGGAGGCCTTAAACGAGGAGCGAGAAAAACTTCTAGGATAAACGCTTACGAGTGGCATGCAGGATTAATGCATTTTTCGGGGCATGTTTGGATGGTTGGTGGCCCACGGGAAAGGGGAAAGTTTTAAATTGAATCGTTGTGTTCTGAGGAACCGCACCGAAAAACGTTTGCGGCAGCACCTGGACATATTAATTTATCGTTTGCGAAATGGATTGCTGTTACAGAACTCACCAAAACGCAGAACCATACATTGGTCCGAACGTGTAAATGATGATGACAAACGGCCGGTTGGGTGTTTTCCTTTTTACACCACCACACCATCACATATGCACACTCACAGCACGTCCACACGGTGAAGAATTTATCATCATTATGGGCGCTTCGTGCCTGACGCAGCCAGATTGTACCGGACGCGTACTGGGCGTCTCCATCGGCACCGCCTGATACAGGTTGCAGCTGGACGTTGTATTGAAAATTGGTACATTTTTCACCGGGTTGCACACGAAATTGCACACCGGGGCCAGATCGTTGGTTCGTTCCCATCTGCCCGAAACATGGCACCTCGGGTTGGAATAATGAAATTAAAACAAATCGCTTAAATTGCACTTTTCAGGTGAATAAACAAATCTGGGGAATCGAGATTGAAACGGGCCATGGAGAGTACAGAGGGGGTCCACCGAAAAAAAAAACCGCTCAGAAAGGAATCGGTGTGTGTTCCGAAATAACCAACTATACATCACGATCGCGATGCCCACCGAGACCAAACCACGCAGGGATGAGTTCATCCTGTGTGTTTCCTTTTTTTTGTTATTTTTGCTGCAGCTGGTTCTACGCCCTCGTTTTGGGGGTTACTTGTGCAAGGTAAGGGGTGGCGAAATGGGTCATGCTTTTCAGCATGGGCACTCAATAATCGGTTCACGGTTGGAAAAACATTCAAACGATTCCGGTTCCCCTAACGCGGTTTCAAGAGGCAGCAGTTCGTGCGGTTAGAGGCTGAACCCTGTGAAGTGGGGCCGGTTGTGCAAGAAACTTAATTAAAAATGCAAATAAAAATGTGCACGTACGCTACCTCTCGCAAGCGCCACGTAGCCACCCTTCTTTCACGTTCGTTTCCAACCATGCCAGAAAAAAGGAGCGCCAAAAACGGCCAAAGGTAAACACGAAAAAATCACAGAAAAATTGCACCCCAATGTGGAGGGTTAGCGTGCAATGATGGAGCAGCTTGGTGCGTTGGATGTGGCAGAATGGTAGAACACCCCGTTGAGGGAATTCGTACGACTACGACCTGTTGTTTCAGTTTGTTGATGTTGCAGTTAGATTGTAGATGATGAGCTGCGTTTCATTTTTTCGTGCCAGGCTGGTGTGTTGATTTCAAAAGCCAGAGAAGTTCCCATTTCGATCGAACGAACGAATTATGCTTTGAAGCTGTTGAACCGATGAGTTTTAATATTGAGTGTGTTTTTTCAATGGTAAAATAAAAAATATTCTATAGCCCTTTTATTTTAGGCATATATAGAAATACCGGTTATAATTTTTGTTTGCTTTTATTGATGAGACGAAAATTCATTCACGAATGATATTGTACATTCTTCGAAGCTATTCAACTTGTTTAAGTGTGAAGAATGTCAACATTTGATCATTTTTTTTATATAATTTGTTTCCAAAGCCTTGTTAAGTGTAACACGTACAGCTGAAATTCAATAAACTGGTCAACATTCTGAAAGTAATCAATTACTGTGTGTTACTGCTATACGTTTTTACTTTACCACATAGCTGGTTTTTAATACGTAACACTGGAACACAACATGATTAAAAAAATAAAAATCAAAATCCCTTTACATATGCCTTGCACATGACTGACACTAGTGGCACAAAGCAAAGAAGCACCGAAATAAGATTTTCTTCATAGTAGATGTTACATGATGGAAACGGTTTACTTTTTCCATGAAGGTTAACGGTTAGACAAACTTAAAAGATGCATAATTCTAACCGAAAAAAAAGAGAATCTAGTGCATCGCCACATGCACATATGTATCGCAAGACAAGCTTTCGCTTGGTCAGCAAACGAAAGGGTCCGCTCTGTTGAAACACTTTAGCTTCGGGGGAAAGGATTATCCCGTGAAGAGCTGCCGTGGATGATGGGTACTCGCTGCGGGACGTTGTTTGGTTTAGATTACGACATGCTTTCAATAGACGCGTGTTGTACCGGGCGGTGATGCCTTTGAAGTTCGCTCCCAGGATGGCATTCCTGGAGCCAGCACCGGCAAGAACGAACAGTTTTCCAATCTACCCTCGTGTAAATGACAGCAAAATAAAAAAAGAAGCCCATTCTAGATGTGCTGGGCAGGTCTGTTGAATCCATTCCCTCCGAAGAGAGCTTACAAACTCGGTTCAGAAGGATGGCATAGAAATTTCTCCACTTTGAACCCGTTTCAGTGTGAGGTGCTTTTTGATGCTGTGTGTATGATCGCTTGCAACACTCACAGATGCAAGATCCCGCAACAGTTTAACCTTTGGGCGTGCAACATTCAATTTGAATACTCTATTTTGTGGTTGAAATGAAAGAATTTCAACGGATGCTAATTTTATCACTTCTCTGTAAAATTTGATTTGTTAAATGGCATCGGTATAAAATATCGGTGATCAATGTCAACTGCTGGGACTTTTCCCACAAGGGTTGAATAGCGAAAGTACGAAGCGAAGGGTATATCATCATCCACCTATAAGTTGCATCGCATACACGATTGCATGGCATGAACGTGTGGCGTACGAAGAGCAATCAAAATTTCCCCCCATAGAATAGGATACCCTCTACGGTCCCCCTATTACCCATGTCCCAGTGGGTTGTAATGCTTACGCCATCCCTGAAATGTCCCAGGTGGTCCGAAACGAAAGTTCACCCATTAGACGTATGCTTCGGCGAGAGTCGGTGCCGGTTAAAAGCGTACGTATTGAATATTTTATCAAGGCTGCAGAGATTTATTTGCTTGCCCGGAACGATGTGCAACTACTAATCGGTTGCTGTTCCTTCGTGTTTACATGATGGTGCCGCCTGTTTACCTTGCGCTTACCTCCACACGGCACTGGGAACCGGAGACCGGTGATATGGTTTCAATTTGTGAACTGGAAAATCGTAGACAAATGGGGCAAAACCAACACACCGTGAGGTGTCAATTGCAAAGTGCAGACGCTTGGTCATGGTGATGTTGTATTGGTGTGTGTGTGAATGTTTGGAAATGCAATTCTTCTAGGGAAGAACCCAATTTTATGTGAAAGAAATGGAAATGGATAGGTGTAAAATGGAGAAACCAACAAATAGAGTCCAGCTTATCACGTCAATCTTCAGCAGAAACGTTACATGGAATGTGTGCTGTGAAACAAGACGACCTTTACGGTGACTATTATCATGTGTATTGACACAGTACGTTCAAAACGATTGCACACAGCCACATTTACAGCCGGTGGAAGCCGGAAAACTAATCATAAAAACGTTAACAGTGCTTGAGAAACTTTCATAATAGTTCGTCGAAGATGATTACACGACCGAAGAACGTGTGCAGCACCGGCAACAAGAAGTTGAAGGCACGTGCACTTTGTTCGCATGGGACGCAGTGACTCGATGATATTGAAATGGACCGGTTAACACTGAATGGAAGATTGCATATTGTCACTAATGGATGAATATTGACAGCCCGAGACTTCGGGAGCGTTTGCCGTTGTTGTGTGCCAACTTTTCCAAGCTATTTACACCCGCTGGGGAAAAAATATTTTCCCCGGTACTTTCAAACAAATTTTCTTATCGATAAGAATGGAAAAGAAAACGTAATAAAGTTACGGGTACAACAAATGGAAAAACTGTCCGATGCAGTTGTCTTCCCGTCAGCGACAGAACGAAACACTCTAGCGCCGGTGCATCCGTTAGAACGATGGAAGCGAGACAAAAAAAAAATAAGGTCAGAAAAGTATATGAAAATTGAAGAAAATGTAATCGAAGAAGAAAACGAGCTAGTGCTCGAGATGGCTTTTGTGTGTCTATGTACCGATAAAAAAGCACCGACACAAACATAAACATATACTCGCTTCAAACAGAGAACAGAGGCAGAAGGAGTATGGCGGTGATGGCGGCATGGACCCGTCTGGATGATCCGGAAATTCAATTTGAAAGTTTTCCGGACCCAGCGATACGTTTTCGACTTTTTTTGTTCCCGCCTTAACCGCTTTCTCTTTCGGTTCAAAGCTAGGAAAGTGTGGTGATGGTGTACTGTTCCATTAGAGTTCTTGGAGGGGTTTTCTCACTCTCTCACTCTCTCTTCATCCGACTGCTTTGCATTCATAGTACCGGTGCATTTTTCCCTTTTTTAGGCCGTTCGTTTGAGTGTATTGCTGTGCTATTTTCACCTGTTCTGTTTTTTTTCTGTTTCGTTTATTCATGTGCAGCGGGAAGCGAACGAGCGACAGATTGACCTGGGAGCTTAGTGCAAAAGTTCAACCAAAAGCCCCGTGCAAGTAGCAAAAATGGTGCAGTGATGAAACGTTAAAGAAAATATGCCATGAATAAAAAGGATGAATAAAAAGGTCTATAATGTTTTAACCCATAGAAGGACGTCTCTAGAGAAATTGATTCATAGGGATGCACGAAGAAAATCTGTCTGGACTTAGGGGAAAAATATGTATGCGACAACAATATGTATAACCCACGCGCGGTCAGCGGTTAGTGTCAGCTGAGGTCAAAGGGATAGAATTCCATGAGTCACTTGATGGAATAAAAGCTTAGACCATATACGAAACCGCATGTGGCCTGTGTGAACCCCCCTTCAGGTTGGGTTGATGAGAAAGGTTGGAACACCGTTTTCGAGTGTCCTTGGAGCAAGAACACCAACGCAATATTTTCGTAATTTGATCAGTGTGGTGGGTGGGTGGTTGGAATACTTTCAAGAGAAGCAATACGAATGAGGCGTTTAACAATGTACCACAATCGAAGAAAGAAGGATAAAGGAAAGGAAAGGATTGGAGGTATGATAGAGCTACGTGTTACCATGGCAGTCATTTTGGAATTTTAAGACATTTTTGGGCAGCTTTTATGTCTAGAATTTTTAAGTTGGACCTACAGTTTTGGAATGGAAGTGTCATGCGGCATTTAGCAGGTGACATTGGAACTCAACGAATCCAGGGTCCAAGGCTAAGTAGGAAACGTCAAGATAAGAGAGAATAAGAAAATGTGGAGAAATAATATCTATAAGTTTGGTGGTACTAAATTGGCGTATTCTATTATGAGTCATCAAGTCCCCCAATTCTGGAGATAAATTTTGTGAATGTGTCTCAACAACAATCCTGCCGTAAAGTAGGCATCCACCATCAATGCTAACGAAGCTCGCACGTGCTAGTGCTTTCACCCTGATTTGTTTTCATGCCTTCATTCATGCTTTATTCATCGCATTTACGAAAGGACACGAATGTTTTCGGGTTGTCAGAGAGTCCAACCAGAAGTGAAAGTAGTAACCACCTTTCCAACCCTTCCCCAGTAGTGTCATTCGGTGTGAATGAATTGAGTTGACACTGAATGACGCCACTTCAGTCGGGACGGAGGCAAAGATAACAAATAAACGATGCGAGTCGGGGCCGAGAGAATGAAGATAAGGAATACGGGGCCCATCCGTTTACCGGTCCCGGTCGGCTGCAACCCACAAAAAAAAAGCTCCAAAGGATATCACCGAAAGCAAACACAAAAGCGAAGGCCAGCTGACAGCGACAAACGGGTGAATGAATAAGTGAGCAGTCAGGATCACGGGTTGGTGTGGGAAAAAAGGGTCAAATGAATTGGTTTTTTTTGTCGCTCCCACCCTCTTACCAACCCACCCGGAAAGTTGTCCCACCGGTGGAGGAAATGGATGGTTGTGTGTGTGTTTGCGATTTTTTCTTCTATTCTCTTCATTGTTTTTGTACCATCTTCAGGCGGACGGTGGACGTAATGGACGATGGCAATGATATGATGAGGGAAATTGATGGTAAAAAGCTAAATGATCAACATCACAGATTGCCCGAGTGGTGCTGAATGGTGGTCACCATTGCCTTCGGCCGCCACCGATGCTGCCAATGTAGATGAGAGCGGAACCTCCATTGTTGATTTTCGCATTCCTTCCCAATCGCTCCTTTACCCTGTGTTTGTCGTATCCTTTTGGGCGATCGATGGGCAAACAAAAAAAAAAAGAATCCGCTCCCATTTTAGGAAATGAATCTGAACACACCGGAATGGAAAGGGAATTCTAAAAATGTCTTCATTTAGAAGAAAGAGAAAGCATCTGGTTTCGTTTTTCCTTCCATTTGGTTGGAGTTATTTATTTTGTGCCGGGAACCACACCAACCCAAGCGGGTCAACAAAATGGCTTTTTAGTTGAATGAGGTCCACACTCGAATGCAGGCAGAATGGATTCTTGGTGCACGAGTATGTGTGTGTGTGTGTGTGTGTGTGTGGTCCATTCCGGTCATAAGGTTAATTGGAGGTGTATGCTGTCGTTTTTTTTTTTACTTTTCTCATAACCCAACCATGGTGCGGGGGTTTGGAGTGACGATGGAAGTTTTACGAGAGCTTAATGGGTGCTACTCGAGAGTAGCTCATGTTGAAGCGACTCGCAGTGACACTTCTGGCCGAAATTACGAGTGTGAAAATCTTGTGGATAGTGGACAAATTTGCAAATTTTAACGAGAGTGGTCTACTGTGGAGTGTAGTAATTTGGATATGGAGTGAGTAGTTGGGGTCGACAATTTTAAGGATACGTACCCTTACACTTATACATACTTAGTGTACGTAAATATTAAAGATTGTGGAAGTGACAGTGCATATAAAAATGTCATTGCTTCACCTAGGAAATGTTGTTTAAACATTGACTTCAAATTTCTACCCAGAATGTAATCCTTTGGCTAGAAAATATAGAAACACACATATCGGAGCTCTAGGGCTCAATTCTTCATTGTGTTCAGCAAACGCTGACAGTTGAACCGTGTTCCGTAACAGCATTACATCTTAAATAGTGAACGGACAATAGGAAAATATTACATGAAAATCGAATCAATTTCCTCTTTTATTTCCCATCTCAACCTAATTCCACCATCACACATCTAACATCCGTTCTCTACCGTTCCATAAGCCATTCAACTTCCGATCGGCTCAAAGCCCATTGCATAAGTGCCGTCGACTATTACGGCAACGTGGTGCAGAAAAAAAAGGCATCGAATGGAAGCATTATTTTATGCCCTGGTACAAAAGCCCAGAAAGCCTTCGAAACAGGTTCGTCTTCTCAATTCCGAGGACACTGCGAGGAAAAGGCAAAATGCAAAACCGATAAATATTAAATAATGCTATCACTCCGAACGCCCAGAAACGTGTGCACGCGAACGTAGCCCGGCAGTGCAGCTTGGGGTTTTCACCGAAAGAAAATAGCAGAAATAGGGTTATCCTTGCGATGTTTGTTTTATTCATGGGGATTTTTCCGTGCTGCCCGGCATGCTTGCTCGGTTGGTGCCAATGGGGAATAACGAGAGACCGAAAGAGCGAGTGAGTGTGTGAGAGTGAGAGAGAGAGAGAACGATTGAAAAACACAGACAGACACAGAAAATAAAATCTCAAGCCTTCTCGGTTCGTTCGGTTTGCATAAATACGGCAAAGGAAAATATATGCACAAGCTCACTAGGGAACGAAAAGTGCGCTCGGTGCGGGAAAGCCTGAAGGAAAACTGCCAGCATCGGTGGGGGAAAATTGGGAATGGAATAAGGATGTAGCAGTAGGGACTCATCGTACAAGATGCGAAAAAGGGTTCCTTCATCTTCCGGTGTGAAACGATGCAAGCATAACGAAATTGTGCTTCAAAGAATAAAAAACAAAAAACCTGCAAAAATACAGCAACAAAATGAGTTGTGCGAATTGCGGATGAATGGGAGGAAAGGATCTAGCGGCGGAGAGATGCGGGAGGGAAATGTTGCAATTTCCACCACCCGCAAGACAGCGTGAGAAACATTTGCCCACACTTTTTGTGGTTTCGGTGTTGCTTTTTTGTGGAGTGTACATTTTGTTTTTGCTGGGCCACCCGAACGCTTCTTTTGGGGTACCAAAGGAAGACAAACCAAAAAAAGAAATGGGCCAGCTGTGAGCTGCTTACTGGTCATCGTGGGATTTTGCTTTGAGACGTACGCAGCACATCTTTGCAGAAAAATAGGCATGCAAGAGCCCTAAGTAAGGTGTGTAAGAAAGGATAAAAAAGGAATTGTATTGGGTGGGCAATACACGACCGATGAACACCCGGCCTACCCGTGCCGTTGCTATGGCCGTTTCGAGTGGTTGTTTCCGTTGCGTTGCAGCCTATACGAGTATGGAAGGTATGGGAGCGAACACAAATAAGGTGCAATAAAAAGCGGAAAATAACGAGAATCGAGAATCGGAAACATTGGCTCCCCGGTCGCAATATTTGCCCTCTAGAATGTCCTATCGCTTTTAGCAGGGGTGGAGGCGAAGAAGAAGGAAAATATCCTTTCTCTCTCTCTCTCTCTCTCATACACCACATACGACCACAGGGCTGTCCAAATTCGAAGTCGTTCACAAGGATATAAATAAGATGCGGATGGGTTCTTCCCCAGCCAAACGACGTACGAATGGGGCGAACAATCTGCATGAAGATGTCCTTTTTTCCGCTTGCCCGTACAGTAAAACCCCACGGTAAAAGCAGGGCAACAGAAGGCGAAACAATTTTTACCGCAACATAAACGAATCGAAATCATCATCGAAATGCCACAGTTTTGCGTGCAGGAGGGCTTATGCTCTATCCCACGGACGTCGGTGGCTTTTTGCTTGCTAACAAGCGAAAACCCTACCGCGAGGGTACACAGGCCCGCATACATACGTGGTGCCGGTGATGGTGCCTACAACATTGTGTAGCATCAGGAAGACGGAAGGTCCTAACAAGCGAGTGGCAAAAGAAAATGGCATGAGGCATCGACACGCCAAAAACATAACTCGCACTTGGCTCGTTGGTTTCTCGTTCAAATACTACCCCAGCGTACCGGGCATGGTGTGATCCTGTGACCATTAGGCAGATGCGTGAGTGTGTCTGACGGCAAAAGCGAGGAGGGAAAAATTTGCGATTTCGTTCGCCACCAACGACCTCAAAAGTTGGAATATAAATGATACGCATTAGCATAAAAGATATATGTACATCATATGCTCTTTCGTATACGCCGGCCGCCGGGATTCACGGGTTTTTTTTCGGAAGGCGAAAGCTTTCGCTTCCTTTTTAAAGGGTGGGAACAGGATTTTTTTTCTCTCGACTTCGCTCCTTTCTTCAATCGTTCGCTTCGAGTTTTGGCGTGGTTGCAAAGTAAGGCTCGCAGTTTTGCATTTCATTTTCCAACCTTTGCTGCTCGTTTCGGCACTCTCACACATACACACAAAAGCAGTTTTGTGGTAGCGATTTTGGGACGAGCTAATAATTTTGCCACTCTACCAACCGTTGGGGCCGGGAATAGGAAAAGTAAGGAAGGGAAGGGAGGTGAAGTTGTTCGTTGGCTTCCGGTTCTTCGGAACGATTGAGAGCGCTCAGTCGCTATCTTCATTATTGCCATCGTGAGCATCCCCATCAAAGTCGGTAGTCGTCATCATCAAGCGCAAACGGTAGCAGCATCACTGGTAGGTTCATCAGGTCCCCATGTTCCCGGCCCATTAGTGTCGTCCAAATGCGCGTGTGTGTTTTTCTTTTCACCGCAAAGGGAATGGAATGCTCAATGTTCTGTTTTTTTGTGTGTGTTCCGATTGACCGACTAGCACTTAGAGCGTTTGAGTGAAAAGCGATTTGTTCGAAAACGGCACAATTTGGTAGGGTTGAACATGGGTAAAGGAAAAACGTCGAGCAGAGGGTTTAAAGTGCATCGTTTGGAGATGATTTTATGATAGGTTTTCGATGCGAGTGCAAAGCAATAAGTGCGTTCGTTAGCGAACCTTTTTTGGTTGCAAAGGATCATGAGCATTAGTTTTCATTTTTACGTGATGTTCAATAGAAAACATTGTGTGTAAAGTGTATTGGTTTTTATAGAAAATGATAATTTGCAATGCGAGTTGCGAATAAGCCGAAAGCTTCAAGCTTTAGTGTCAAAAAGCCTGAAGGTATGCAAAGTACAAATAAAAATATAGTTATTAACTGGAGGACTTTTAATAACAAAGTCGCTTCATTGAATATTGATTTGAATTGTAGAAAATATTATTTGTGATACGAATGTTCAGACACTCAACCCTTCAATCCTTAAATCCAAGCGCCTGATGGTATGCAAAAGACGACCAAATTAATCTTTATTAAACAGCACGGGTACAATGTACGTTATAACATTCAAGCTGGTTTTTGAATAGCGCCATTTAAGCAGGCTTAGAAATCCATTTTAAGCATTAACAATGCACCAACGTTACGTTCTGGCATCAAATCGTTGGACTTGGTTATTAAACCCAACATTCTACCAAAGCCGAAACAGTTTATGCTCGATTGAAATTGCTTTATTGATTTTTAAATGCATATCCTGGCCATCGGTCACGTTTAACCACGTACCTTTTGCTTTCCCGGACCATGCCTAGCCCGATTCTCTACTAACCGAACCGATTCCAACCGAAAGTGGTATCGATACAGGTCCAAGCAATAGTTCAACGTTATCATGTGTACGAGGGGAATGCGATTGCAAGGGAATACTCAATCGGGAAACGGAGATTTTCCGCTTAAGAAACATTTCCCAAGACACAGCAGAAATGCTTCAACGTTGCGTTTTCCCTCCCTGCTGCCCATTCAGTGCACCATTTTCTGTGTGACACAGTGGGTTGGGCGGTCGTTCTATCCGTACGCTCGATGCATTTCACTTGTCTTCATTTATTTTTAACCGAGGGAAATCTAATTTAAAACAGTGCAAGATAAGGAGTGTGTCAGTGGCCGCAAGAAAACCTCGCCAAAGGCTGCCACAAACGTGACCTCTGGTGTGCACGTGGGGGCCGAAGTTGGACGCTATTTGGCTGGCAAGCGAAGACTAATGCAGTTTTCCGTTTTGGGGAGTATGAAGGAGGGAAAACTTCGAACTGATTGTACGAATGGGTTGATCATGGTGGAGTACAAAGGGGGAGGGGGGAGCGGATTGAAAGGGAAGGGGTTGTCAGAGTACGAGAAGAAAGCTATTGTAAAGTAAAGGAAAATTAGACAGCACAAAAAGAACGTTTCTAGCCTGTGGAGAGAAGGCACCAACAGCACAATAGGAAGCCGTGTGGTAAATTGTGGGGAAGCCGGTTGTGGAAATCCCGTTCGCTCCAAGTTCCTTTTCCACCCAGAAAAACGGAAAAGGCGTGCACGTGTTTTATGCCTTGGCAATGCGTTTTTCTTTCTTTCTATTTTTCGTAATTTAACGTACCATTCGACCTAAGTTTCAACCATCTGCCGATGGAAGACTGCTGGATGGAAAACAAGGCTTCGAATGTATTTGATTCCGATACACCGAATGGTAAGAACATTTTTAGGATCGCCCTATCTACTGGGAAAACGGGTTCGAAGGCACATAGTCACCCGGGGCTTTTGTTTTCGCAGACATTGGGGCTTTCCTCCGCGACCTCGTTTGCTTTTATTGGGTCTTCATTGATTTTTATGCCACAGCCATTTTTGTTTGCTGGCATATTTATGCTGGTACACAGCGGGGCAAAGACGGTTATCGTGCATTGTAATAAATTTTTTTGATGGAAAAAATGAAGCCCAAAACACGAAAAAAAAAAAAAAATCCATCCTGCACCAGACAAGATACATTTGATTGGATAACTTTAGCACCGGATGGGGTTATAAAGCGGACTAAAAAGAAGACTAGAAGACCAGAAGAGGCACAACAAATGATGCTGGTGTTTGAGTCACGATAAGAACGGCCATACGTTATGTGTACGAAAGGGTTTAGCGGTATCGAACATTTTTATTTGAGTTTGATGTACATGCGGCATTTAAACACGAAACCATTCGGCCAATTTCGGTGGAATTAAATCATAAAATTAAATATCGATAAAACAACCTGACACGCAAGACAGGCAGCTAGTTATCGTGATTTATGATTGAATGGCTTTTTTTCCTTTTGCATGTTATCTCTA
Source organism: Anopheles marshallii (assembly GCF_943734725.1). Lineage (NCBI taxonomy): Eukaryota > Metazoa > Arthropoda > Insecta > Diptera > Culicidae > Anopheles > Anopheles marshallii. The sequence goes on from NC_071327.1 coordinate 78,973,792, forward strand.
ATTGGATTTCAAAGATCGCTCAATTTTCTAATGCAATGTGGCATGCAACTTGGTGGTGTGTTTCAGTTTTGTATCGCAGTTGATATGCAGAGTGAAATAAAATACAAAATATCGCGTAAAATTATCAACTAACTTCTTGCTTGGGGAACGTTCTACACTTTTACAATGTGGCAAAGAAATTATAATTCCATTTCGTGTAGACCTTTTATCAACAATCTGCAATCTGGTGCGGATGGCAGCTGGCGATAGCACGCTGAAACGCCAAGTAAACGTCGCGAAAGAAAACCAGACAAATTTTAACCAACCCAGCGCAATCTGAGAACCGGTTCGAAAAAAGGGTTCGGACCGTGCAAATAAAGTACGACAGGTGCGCGATCCGTCCAAGGGCCAAAATCGTGAATGAAAGATGAAAAGCTTCCATTGGAATTGGATTGGAAGAAGGAGAAAACAAAAAACACAACCGGTCAATGGTCCTCAAAACTGGTTCGTGTCCGTTCGGTGCTGTTTCAGCTGGTAGCCGTACGGCCATGTGATAAGCATATTGCGATAGCGAGATGAACGCTTACCACTGCGAGCGAACTGTGGAGGAAAGGCGCCTAAATTTCGACCTACAAACAGCTGCTCGAGCCTTGCAGGATTTTCCTATGCTGCTAGTGCATCTTCGGGTCCAGGAAGCCATCGATAATGTAACGAAACCCCCATTTTTTCACGATTGCCTCTCCACAGAGGTCATTAAAATCTGGCCCGTTGGATGTAAAGGAGGGAATGTTTCAGTCACAAATAACGAACTTGGTAAATGTGTGTGTGTGTCTATCTAAATGAGTGTGTGTGTTGCAGAGAGAATGCAGGTGGCGACCCGCAGGACGTCTTAACAAGAAACATCGTCACCGTGTGACGGAAGAGTAGTAAAAGAGAACCAAAAAAAGGGATGAAAACGTACGAAGCATTTACCTTGGCTTGAATTTGCAGGGGTTTTCAACAATTAAATTATTTAGAGAATTTAAGAGAAAATTTTGAAGAGAATGATTTCAAATTTACTTAAATTTTTCACATTATGTAGCTCTATAATTAATAAAATTTGATTCTGAATATTTGTTTCAAACTGAAACAATACTGAGCGTGGCGTTGGAAAACCCTGCACACTTCACACCGTTGGACGCTTGGCACTACAAAGACTGATGCGCAAGGATGCATCTCACGTGCATCACGAAAAGCAATCAAAAAACTTTTTTGCCCTTTCCCTGCTTGCGCAGAACGTACCGAATCTTTTGGGCCATGGTTCCCAGTAGCGAAGGTTGGACAAAAATTCATCGAAACCAGTTCCGATTAAAAGGCGGCAGTTTCAATGTTGCGTCGATGTTTGGATTTTTGGTTTGCGTTTTTGCTGACTTGCTTTGCAAGTTGTTGTTTGCGTTTTTGCGTTCCCGCTTTAGCATCGGGTTTTGTATTTTTCATGTGTTTGGTTGGTTTCTTACTGTTGCTGGTTGGTTGGTTGCGGCGCCCCCAAGATGTACGATGAATGATAAAAAAATCATCACCAACCAGCATGGCAGATCGTTCGTTGCTTAAATAAACGGAGCCAAACTTCACCACCACGGAAAACTGCTCCATATCGCTCAACAAGTTTGCAAAAAACCCGACTGTTCCGCTTATGGTAGTGCTTTTGTACGCTGTTGCGTGTGCTGCAGCGGAGCTTTTTTTTTTTGACCGCTCGGGCACTGCAGCACACGATTTCAGCTTGCAGAATTAATTCCGTTTTCTTTCGCATAAACCGGTCACCTTCGCCCGTTCGGTGGTCCGGAAGCCAAGCTAAGTGCATTCGAAGGGAACATGACCCCGGCTAGCCACTTTTTTTTCTTCTGGTGCGGATACGGTCACCTTTCTTCTGGGTCGGTTGCATTCGACCGGTCAACCGTTTTGGCCGTTTCGGTTTCGGTTGAGTAAAGACAACAAAACATCGCAGCAAACACAACACAACCGTCGGGGAACAGCAGCACGCGGTTTCGGTCCGGTGCATCCGGTGCTGGATGATGTGCTCCGGATCCGGAACAACACCTTCCGAAATGTACCACCGTTGCATAAATGAATGTATGAATGTATGAATAAATTATCGTAACCCAGGCGCATATGCGTACGTTGGCTCACCGTACTCTTTTTCCATCCTTCACCGCTGGAGATAAATTATAAACTGACTTTATGCAAGCTAGCACGGTGTGTGTATGCGTTTATGTTTGTTACGAGCGAAAGAAGATTGTTGTTCTACGGTTCTTTTCTTTTCTTACCGATTTTGGTGCATTATTCTTGTGGTAATTTACATAAGACACCTGAGCGCCCCCGTAATGAGGTGTGGTGTATATGGAAACGTAAACAATGTCGAGCTTGATTGTGAACACAAACACCCACATGCAGGCATTAAAAAAGCAACGCCTTGGTGCGTAAACACAAAGTTTACGCTTTGGAGAGGAAAAGATTATCACAAAGATGCACCAACGTTGAACCTCACAGTGAAGCTTTAAACCAACGGTCAATGTTATCCAACTTTTCACCATCCACCATCCACATCTCGCCTTTCCATTACAAAGCGATTAGGTGGTCACGGTTTCGTTCCTTCGTTGTCGTTTGCAGCCACGAGCGCGATTCTACCCCAAAATGAGAACCACACACTAATTATCACATTAAAATTAGCTGACCCTGACGGAATGTTGAGATAAATCGCTTGCAGCTTAGCAACTTCAGTTTGCCTTCCTGCGATCCACCGGCGATTTTTGGTCGAAAGCACACCAATCTTGATCGCCAAAATCTTAAATGCTGCGCTCGAAAAGCAGACAAAATTTCCGGTGACGGCAGATGTCCGCAAGCGCGGAGCAAGGTGTGATCCGTTTTTCATTCGGCAGCGAAGATTAATTACCTGATTGCGAATTCCGGAATCGCGTCTGCTACCGGACCGGGCGCAGACGGTGGGCCGGATGCCGCAAGGTTTCGGTAATGATAAATCGAAAGAAAAAGAAAAGCTGCTTTCTTGCCGTAAATTAGATTGCCAATTCCCAGCCGGGACGGGATTATTTCCAACAGAATTGATTATGCCTTTTTGTTGTTGTTCACTGTTTGTTTCTTTCAGCCACCTTGCGCAGTATGTTCGTACAAAGAGAACATTTTTTTTTATCTGCCCGATGCTGTGTTGTGGTAGGCCTGTTTTAAACGATGGCAAAGTGTTGGATCATCTGGGGATTAGGAAATCATTAATTACTAAATGAATGCCTTATCAGAACGATACAGGTGCAGTGCAATGATAAATTCCGAGTAAAATTACATTTTTCCAACTTCCAGATTCATTGCAGTTGCAATTCTATACAGAAAATAGATTTATTTTATTATTGTTAAAAAATAGTCAACAGGCAGGAAGATCATGCTTACATAGTTATGATAAAAAAGAAGAGAAGCAAAACTACATCGTTCCCGCCTATTGGCTGAGCCGGTTTTTGACAGCTGCGGTGCGTGGTGTTATTCGCTTATGAAATGGACTGAAAATAAACAGAAACTAAAACAGCTGGATCCAATGTGTATCCAGAGGATAAACGACGAGCTTAAGCTTTTGATAATCTCTCGGTTCCCGTTCGCTAGTGCCTTTGCCCATCATCAGGAACAGCAATCGGTTCCGGCAGCCTACGACCATGCTAGAACGATTGAGCCGTTCGGCAATAATCCTCAATAGCGCGCTTTTGTTAGACGAAGGGCTCAAAAAAGGTACAGGAAGTGTATAAGGGAGAGAGAGGGAGAGAGAGAGAGAGAGAGAGAGAGAGAGAAAGAGAACAAAAAAACATCCACAACAGATCACCTGCCTGTGCCTCTGTTCGAAGGTTGGTGTGAGCGGTTAACAAAGTAAACCCATCTCGCACACAAGCAAAGTTACGATTTTCCCGTTCAAAAATGGACAGGAAAGCTTCTCACACAAAAGCGAAAATGGAACCGGTGCGTTCAAAAAGCACGCTGCCAAAATAGTCAAAAATCGACCCTTTTTGGCAGTTGATTAGGTTTTGAAAAATGGTACCTGCCGCTGCAGCTGCTTAGCGCGAGCGGCTGTGTGATGTTCGCACACAGTGCTGAAGGATGGTTCCCGGCGATAAGTCTAAACCCGGAGCGAAGGAAGCAGATCAGTAAAAAGAGACCATTTGGCATTCGGCGGTTGTCGGTCGCTGTTGCGGAGCGTACGGTAGTCAAGGTTGCCAAAGGGAACTCTCAGCAGCTGGCCCGCTTTCGGGGCTCTATTGCAAGGGATTGGAGAAAAAAAAATGGAAGATTAAGGAGCAGGTGATATTTCATCCCTCGCCTTTCACAACCATCGGCATGCGTTCGATGACGCAGCTACGGGCGTCCTCGTTCGCGTCCCATATCTTTCCCTCCGGGCGGGCAACCATTTCTTCGTGGACCGCCTGTACGGTTCGCGGGAGTCTATTGACTGCCGGGCACTGGAAAAGGTCGATACAAATAGAATATATTAGATGGGTTTTGCCGCCACAGTTATTTCCCACCTGTCCCGGCTGGCCCGATGTTGCGGTGCGTTGTAACGTGTCACGCAGCAACGTTCGTAAATCGGTTGAATGATTTGATGACTTTACGTATCGGGTTTGGACGGGCTGGGACAACGGCCGAACGCACCGTACACGACCGAAGCGTGGATGGGATAAAATACGAGCAAAAAATAAATAAAAGGTTGAAGTTGAATAATTTTGTGTCGTTTTGTGACCCGGTGGTTTTTTCGTTGTCCTTGCAAATCCTGCACCAAACAAGTGATTGTTCGAAAAGGTGGTAGAATGGGAAAGAAACAAAACAACAACAAAAAAAAACAAGATAAACGATGTTGTGGGAGGGTTTTTTTCTCGCACCCATCATCAAATACGAGGTTCATTTTTTAGCGATTTACTTTTCGGTTGGTTTGTGCTGTTTTTTTTTTGTTTTGCGTATCTGGTTTTTACTCGTAATGTTGTGAAAAAACACAGCATGGAAAATAGAGGGTGTTAAAAAAGAAGGGAAATAATCTGTTAGGATGGACATTTGGATGGGAAATCAATTTAACGACGGGTCGGAATATTGATTGTGTTTGTGCCCTTATAACGAAACCGATCGCGCTCCAGTTACAGTTTTAAAAAACTTCCATTTCTTCTTCTTTTTCTTCAAAAAGACGCTTTGTGTAATACGTAAAATTTAAAGTCATTAATTGCGTTGTATTATCAGCAAATTGCAATGAATGCGGCAAATTATTATTTTCAGGTTTTTCTTAGATATTAATAATAATAATTAAATATTACCGTTGAGGGTACGTAAACAGAGCAGACCTGTAATCTAGTACCTGCGTAGGATAATATATCAGTAATACATAATTAGAACATATAATTGTAAGAAAAACAGCCCATCAAAAGGGGTTTGAGAAGGGGCTTAAGAAAGCTTTAACCAGATTTCTTATAATTTTAAATACAAATTTAACTGTAAAGTATTGAAATCGAATGAGATGAGCACAAATATGAAATGAGATAAACTTTGTTATCAAAATTGCTGATATCAATAAAGTTTTATATTATTAAAACTTGTATTTTTGTGTTGGTTATTGTTTGTTTTTAGAACCATAATAAAAGGCTCCCGTGGAGAGTAAGTGATCCATTGAATGCAGAATCAATATTACCTATTCCAATGTTCATCGGAAAAACAGAAACTTTTCAACCGAAGCACGGGTCGTAAAACCAGCCCCGTACCACGTTGGCATTTTAGCGTAATTGATGAATTTGATTTGAACTGTGTCGTCGATGGCCGTAAAGGTTTTCTGGACGAAGGTTTTATCATCTCTACCGTGCCCAATTCTCCGCCTCTGCATCGATTTCTCTGCAAGAGAAGCAAACGGTTCTAACGAATCTCGCCTCAGACGTTTCGGTTCCGTTGGGGATGTGTTTGTTTCGTTAGATGGGGGTCTATTTTTCCTTTTCCCAGTGTCAAAACACAAACGCGCTGATTCTTCGCCTTCGCATCAGAACTCGCGAGGCTGTCTCGTTACCATAATTGATCTCGAATCGTAACGAATCACACCAGCCAACTTCCGAGGGACGTTTCTGGGGCCAACTGTTGGCGGAAACTTTTCTTCCAACCGGCCTCTGTTTATTGGGGCATTTTGTGGCATTTTCTTCGCCGTCCGGAAAGTCGTGAAAAGAGCACTTGCAGCGATGGCGTATCGAAGGTCTGAAGGTTGTTCGATAGCACGCACCAACGGTCAAACGTCCAAACGAACACCAACAAAAGAGGTCACAAAAAGGTGCAAAGGGTCGTCTAGTGCGCCTGGAGGGCCAGATCCGTATTCGGGGGTTGCTGAGAGGGTTGCAGTTGTCGCACCGAATAACCCTCCCGATGACAACGGTGACGCAGCGGAACGGTACATTCCCCGAGGGTGAGTCACCGACCGTTGCTTTCGAGCCCCTTGACGGAGCCTTAAGGATTTCCGCTCGTTTAACTTCCATTATGGTAAACGTTTTGGTTGTGTGTGTGTGTTTTTTTTTGTCGCTGTTGTTGCTTGACGCTGCGGGTCCCATCGGGCAAGGCACAGAAAATCAATTTTAAGACCATTTCATCTGGAGCGCGAGATGAAGAGCGCGGTGGGCAAAACAATACGCTACTGTTTCAAGACTGCTCAGTAAGGATGGGATCGTTCCAACGCCAACAAAACGCCTTGTTTTGGTGTGTCTTTATTTTTCCTACTGTTGTTAGTCGGCTTCTCTAGCGTTCGTCTGCCTGGAAGGCTTCCATTTAGGAGTGGAGGCTGGATGATTCAGAGCGAAGGAAGGAAGCGAGAGTTTTTCCTTGGGGGCTTTCCTTTTCCAGGACGAAACCCAGCCATTGGAGGGCTGAGTAAGGCGACGAAGCGGGGAGACGTACCTAAACAACGCAAAAGTACGGTTGTGCCTTCCTCGCTGAAGCTGAATATTCTAATTGACTCGAAGGGAAATTCTTGCATCCTGTCCGTCAAACCGGCAGTCAAGTAGTCAGTCAGGCGCGCCTGCTATCTCTCGCCTCGTAACCACCGGTCGGTTCCGTTCCAGCAAAACTTCCCATGGACTGGATGCGAAACAAACAGCGAACGAAGCAGACAAATGGACAAAAACGAACCAACGACTCGCACCCGAAGGCCATTTTCGAGCGATTTCAAGAAGCCGGAACCACGCACCTAGCACCCTAGCAGATCTCCATCGCCCCCTTCCATCCATCCCGGCACGCACCAGATAGATTGAGTGAGTGACAAGTTGGGTGGAACTGTGCGGATGGAAGGTACCTCCTCCGGGTACGAAGGGATGGCACGAGGGCAGGGGAGTTAAAATGAAATAGCAAAAAAGATTGGCAAGTCGCTACGGACGGAACGGACGTGGTAATTTGTGTCAACTGCTAAACTGCAAAGCTCGGGCCTCGGCACAACGTCTTTGCCGGAAGCGGAAGTACTCAAAGTCGAAGTGCGCTTGGGACGCTTTAGTGGATGGTGCGGAATGTGGCCGAAGGTACGGGAGGAGCAGCGTGTGGATTAGCGGCCATTTTCCTTCCCGCTCACCCGGTCAATACGGTCGCCGGAACGTTTGCTGGCAAGGTGGGCTAGGAGATATTGGAAGGTGGTTGTTGAGGGAAATGTTTCGCAGTGGAATCATTGTTGCCGCTAAATGCCGCTTGTTGACTTTTTTCACTCCGTCGCAGGAGCCACGTGCAAGTGCCCCGTGAGTTGTTGAAAAGTGAGGCACAATCTTTGGCAGATTGACGCATTTTTGTCGCGATTCGGAGCCGAGATGTTTCTGTTTTCGACGGTTTTTTCTTCTTGCTTTAGTCCTCACACCCACCCATAAATGGATATTTTATGCTGCGTTTCTGCGTATCATACGGAGGGAAAGAAACGCATGGTGAGCACGGCTGAACAGATGTTCATTCGATGATGCGATGTGGAGCACATTTCGGCAGTGTGCTTTTGGCGTGACGTTATTTGAATGATCTTTCGCTGGAATGTTTGCATTCTTTCGGATTCAATCTCGTTAGCGTTTTGGACGAGATGGGTGGTGGTGATGTGGTGATAAACTCATTATCATGCCACACGGTTTTTTTTTCATCGCCGATGAGTTTGGAATGAAATTGACAAAAGAACAGAGAAGATAATTTACGGGACACATCTGAACGCTTGACCGAGCAATCAAGCGGAAGAGTATTGTAATATTTTTACAGAAATCGAGTGAAAAAAACATAAGGCAAAAATTCAAATGATGAATATTAATTTCCAAAAATGGTATTTGGTTTCGAGAATTTTTTGTATTTTAAGTACAGTACGGTCGTTTTCACAAAAATATAAAAAAAAATCGAATCTTAAAATGGTTTATGGCTATTAAGGTAATGTCAAATGGTTAATTAATATTATTATAATTATTTCCAGGAATAAATATGTCAAAGACGTCAACAGCAGAAGTGGTGTTTATGGTGTGAACGATATCCTAAATCTAGTTAACCATAGTTAGACTTGCACATTTATATTATTATCACCTTGGGTTCGGAAATTGCAACCATGACATGTAGTGCATTTCGCTCTACTCCTACATTGTGGACTAAGTGTACATAGGAGCGAATCATTAGCATGGGATTAGAACATGATCAGTATGTACTTCCCCACAGTGACACAAGTAAAGAGCTTTCAATGGATACATCACCGACACTTTTAAACAATAAAAAGCTATGTTCAATTTCACATAATCTAGTAATGGACGCTTTCTCATCAAGGAAACCTCAATACGTAAGATTTAATGCTTTTAATTGTAAAAGTATCCTCTCAAATCTCATAAACATGAAATTCGTCAAATTTTTACGATTATGGGACACTTATTTTTAGACACCAAACAAATAACCATAACATCATTCGGAAGTGCATCAACCCTACACTACATCGATCTTGAAGTGGATGGTGCGAAACGGTACACCATTTAACATTGAACCAGCACATTAATGTTGAGCAACTTCGTCGGTCCCCCGTACTTTATGAGCCGTTCATCTTTACCGCAGTGAAAAAGTGCAATTAAATTTCACTCCAAATTTGACAACCCCGCTCGCATCACGAACATAATGGCGGACGGGCGGTACGATTTCATCGCACACTCCGGGTAGAACCGACCCGCAAACTTTGAGGTCATGATTTTCACGCAATGTTCACACATAATTCCGGAACCGGGGCCCGCTCGTTCTCGGAAGAGCATACTTTTTGAACGATCGGCCGTAATGATGATCATTACCATACCTAATGACCGGACTCGCCCGTCTACCCGTAGCATCTTCACAATCAGATGGTTGTATGAAGAGCATAAATCAAAATATCATCTGCGCTGGCTGGTGGAACGTACTGTCGGTGCAGGATGATACCGACCGGAACTTGGTAGCTTTTTTGTTTTGCCGTTACTGTCGGCCGGCAACGTTGCCTACGTTCGGGTGTGGAAAAGTGAAAACTGACGAGCCGGCAACCGTGAAGGAGCGAGACCGAAAGCAGAAACATTATGCTTCATGTCATATGTGCCGATGAGCATATACGGGGAGCACGTGCGATGTGCCGCGTTGAATCAAGTGCGTGGAAAATGGTTTTCTCCGTTGTATTTTAATCCCGCTCTTTTCATGCGGTCGCAATCAAACATGGCACGAGCACGAGTTTTTGATGGCCAGTTGTAGGGCGAAAGAATGAAACGGTGAACCCGACAGTTCGTGACGGAATCTTAAGGAAATAAAATAAAACGTGAGTAGAAATTTTTGCTTTAAAGGGCATGTAAACAAATTAGGGGGAAAAATACAAAAACAAAAACACTCTCTATCACGTACGTAGAGTGTGAGCAAAATAGGAACGGTCATAATGTGTGCCTCGTAATGGGCGGTTACTAGTTTTGGATCGTAGTGGAAGTAAATAATCAACTCCACACGTAAACTCGAACCCGCAAGAAACCTGAGTCCGCTTTCCTGCGAACTCGGGTGAAGCGAACTCGCATTTTCCATGTGTGTGTGTGTTTGGCCTGTTTTTTGTTCACCCTTTCTCACCAGCCGGGAAAACGTGCCCATTTGCTCAAGCGTAAAATAACGCTCCTCCGGTTCCTCTAGGCGCGTTCGTCAGGGTAGTACATTTCAACGTCGTCATCGTCACGTCCTTTCAACACGGGGCAGGAAGTCCAAATGATCTGAAGCACGGCAGGGCCGGGCGGTGTGGTCATAATTAAGGGAAATTTAATTTATGTTCCAATACATGAAACATTTATCAACGGCTTTTGCTCGGAAGCCGTGAAGCAGTGCCTACGAGGAGGGGTTGTGAATTGATGGGAGGCCGAGCAGGATGTGGAGAGCCTTACGGCCTATCCTTCATTTTTCCCAAAGCACATACACACGGCACATGCAAAACGTCACTGGAGGTCAACCATGGAAAAAAGAAAACGGTTTCAGAAGGGAACACAAGCTCGACCCAATGCTTTTCGGGCCGTTCCAGCATGAAGCCGCTTTACGTACTGCGTGTCCGTGTTGGGGAGGCAAAAAAAAATGCAGACAGAATTTAATAAAACTGACTCCCCCTTACCACCGGTAGTACTGGTAACGAGCGGAAACATCGGAAACACCCTGTATTTTTACCCCGTTATCGAGCCAGGTAGGGTAGAAAAACCGGCATCCTAATGGATAAACACACCATTCGCTGGGTGAGTCATCGATGTTATGTTTTATGAGTGATGGATGACCATCAAATACACACACAAACACACCAACGGCAGGAAGTTTCCTAAGGTGTGGTATACCGCGCCACATCCTAATCGGAAGGACCTTAACGGTGGGTGCTGGGTGGATATGGCGAAGCACTTAATGGCTACGCTTACGAGTTGTTTCGTCGGGTTCTAACAGCGTTAGCGGTGACCAGCATTCTCCCCACGATGGCGTTCGTGATGGGTCAATTGTGTCGAACAGAGTTCGTTATTGTGCCTTGTGAAGGTGTTGCACATTCTTCCTAGATTAATTTTAGTTTTCCGTACATTCTAGCGAACCAGTGTTTGATCCCGTGCCTTGATTGATATTTAATTATACATCAAATTGTATTTTAAGTTTCATTAAATAACTGGTCGAAATGGTAAGGTTTTAATTAAAATGTAACGACACATAATTGGAATGAACGCTGTGTCTGCAGGGTATGGCAACGGAAAGTTTTCCATGAAGTATATTTAATTTGGATACTGATTAATAATGGAAATTAATACAACTGATTTGCTGTTCTGAGAATGAAAACATAATTTAAACCAGCTTTACAGATGTCGGTCTGTTCATTGGGGTATTTCCTTGCAGAAATTCAAACAGAACATATTTTACCATTTTATCCCGAAAGAGAGAGAGAGATATATAGAAGGAATTAAGTAAGTAAGTAGTATAGAATGGGACATTTAAAAGCACACCACCCACTCACTAGTCACGAGAATAAATCCAACGCTAATTTTATTAATCCATGCTTGGCAACGATGCGCTACGGGCACGTTCGTCATCGGTTTTTTGGAACCAAGCGTTAGCACCCTCGATAATACCTTTTAGAGCACGAAATTAACTCTCATTTGTTTGGAGCTTTTTGAAGCATGACTGTAGTATGGGTGCATTCCAGCAGTGAAGGAAAATTGGTCCCTTTGCTAATGCTCGCCAAACAATCGCTCGTTCATGGGTACCTATCCCCGCAGATAGATTCTCATAAACGTGGGATTTAGTTGAGACTATTTCGGGCGTTGCGTGTGTGTGTATGTGTGTGTGTGTCGGGGTCGCCTACGCCACACAGTTGATACATTTTACATCATCTGTCTAGGAGCCCTAGGTGAACGCCAGTTTTTCCTGCTCTTGTGTTGTAACGCTTTTGTCGTTCAAGTCGGGGCTTTAGGTTAAATCCTCCAGGATCTTCTTGTTCTCGCACCCGCCGGAACGCCGGAACGTTTATGGTGCTTTATTGGAGTGCCAAAACTTGTCCCTGTTTGCCCACAAAGTGCTGGGCAATGATGGTAAGCTGCTTGAAGAGATAGATAATTGGCAGTAAAGTAACCCCGTGAAGTGGATGGTGGCTGTGTGTAAAATGTCTAAAAAGGTCTACAAAGAGCCATTACGCACGATTACAAACAAGTTGCATGCTTTTAGGCGTTAAGTGCCTGCATTTTTGCCATTAATATAGCATAATTGCATTTTTTCCGTGTTGTTCAATACTGGCATGGTAAGCTGTTCTATACATTTTCACATTTTTAAGGTAATAAAATAAGACATTTTTCTTCACAGTATATCAACTATCATTCTATTTACATCGCAAAATAAATGTATTACAAATGCAAAGATTTTTTCAACTAATGCAGTAAAGTAATCCTTTTTAAAGCTACAACATTGAAAGGGATGGTTCCTTTTTTTAGCTACACTCATCCCAAAACTACTCAAATTTCACACTGAGTGTTGCATGCATCAAACGTTACAAAGTATCAACAATATGGTGTACAGCACCCAAATTCCACCATCACCTCGACCAGATGAAACCACACCTGGGAACTCGATATCTGATGCTTAGTCCTAGCGAACACGTGGAGTTACTCGGCTCGGAGAACTTTACTAGCAAAGTGTTACTTTTAGCACTAGCACTGGCAGATCCGGAACACGCAATGTTTCAGCGATCCCGTTTCCGCACGGTACCACGAGCACTGTCGGTGATGTTCACCATAACGGTGTACCGAGGCATACAAAGCAACCTTACCTTGCGAGGACTGGCGTTGTGCCTGTGCTCCCTTTTCTTTAATGGCGACCTGCGCAAATAAGGTAATTCTAAACCAGCCCGACAACATAGTTTGTTGTTATAATCATACCCATCGTGCAAACAAAGGAATCTCTTGATATGGAACCATGTAAACGGTGTGCCGGCCAATGTATGGTAAGGTGTAAAGTGGTACGCACCCGCCAGAGTCTTTGTCAGGTGCAAACCAAACTGATGGTATCTGTCGGCATACGGTACAGATCCAGGGTTTGTGCAGATCCTTTACGAGCCGCAGAAGGAGGTGAGTTTACCGACCCGTGGTTGTCTCATTTTGCTTTCCCTACCCTAAAGGCTTGGATCCCGATTTGTATGGTTCATGTTTCACTCACACATCTACATGAATAATTTCTCACTCGTTGTACCTTGGCATTATGTGGCGCGGCATGGAGTCGTCGGAATGGCGGCGCACCAGATGAAAGTGTGCGAGGTGAAAAAGTCAGTGCGATAAAGCATCATTATAACGCACGTTTCCTTCCTGCGTTGCTTGCTTGCGAAGGATTATGGCAAATGAAAGAAACTCGGGAAAAGATATCCTTCTTCCGGAGGATTGTTACGTTTTATCATCGGGGAAATTCCTCGAGATGAATAAATTCACCAGCGTAGCAGCGGGATATTATTCCGTGCGAAATGATAAACTTCTTGCCCGTTACACGGGAACGATATGCCGCCAGGAGCGGTTGAGGGGGTTCGTCGGAAATGATCATCAGTCACTTCAATAATGTTCATTCCCTTTTTGCTCTTGTCTCATTTCCTGCGAACTGTGAAGTGCAACAGCTCAATTAAGTAGAATGAAAAGCAGTGTGCCAAGACCATTTCCTGGAAGTAATATTAAGGTGTTGAACATTAAGGGTTATAAATTGTGTAGGCATAACAGAAAGATGTCTGTACGAGATGGAAAAGATAACCTTTAAAAAAAAACCCAAAAGGGCCGAGTGCTTCGCGTTCATTTGAATAGGTATGGAATCCAATACCAATTACTTGTAGAAAAAACGGAACTAGTTTTTAAAATAAACGCACGACTCCACTTACCTTTTCAAGTCGCATGTTGAGACTGCGTCGAATATCATCCGCACTCTGGACCGCTTCTTCCTGTAGTTCCCGAACCAGTACTTCCGTTTTTTCCTGCCGCGAGCGGAGCGATTCCAGCTCCAGCTTTGCCGTACTAAATTCACCTCGGAGTGTGCTGAGATCCTCCAGTAGCTGGTTGCGGAACTGGGCATCCTTGGAGCCACCCCCGAACGAACTCTGCAGCTCCGCCAGCTCCGACCGGATCTCGGATATCGATTGCGACAGCCACTGAACGGTGAGTCGCTCTTTGCTCGGCGAGTTGGTCTCGCGCAGCTGATTAACATCCTCCCTGGCACGGGAATGGCAGAAAATAACGAAAGGCACAATTATTTCTTGGTTCACAGTGGAGAAGGAATCGTTTCGCGGAATTCGACCGTCGCGGATACAATTAAAATTCAACACACAATGGGGCAATTGATGTTGGGCGAAGGATTAGGATTGGGTGAAACGATTGCGAAGGAGCGGTGTTATTAATTATCAAAATGAGCCCCAACAAAATGGTTAATATAAGTCTGTGCAATAAGTTTCAAGTCAATTAGGAAGGATTTACTCGGTAAGTATCTTATATCACCCGCTGTTGGTGGCGCGTAAATGTTGAGAAATTCACCGACAATTGTGCCGGAAATTTGTAAAGAAGCTCAAATTTGTTGGTGATTATGAACGTTTTAATTGAATCTAAGTTTTCCTTTAATATGGACAGGATTTTGTTAAACGAATTCTAGACTAAGATATAAATTTCATGTTGTATACATAAGGAATTTTGGCATTTATTTTTACAATAATCCAGTTTTGATGATAATACGGCAAAACGCCGTCAAACTGGAAATTAATTAATCCAGTTTTGAATTAGAGTTCGAAACTTAATACAAAATATTAGTAGATCACAAACAAGTCTGTCAAAAGCGTCCACTTATAGCTGCTATAACATTGCAATTTAATTAACTTTATAAAACATTGGAACCTTCTACTATTTGTGTTTTACTTGAAGAACTTACCAAATTCAAACAAAACATGCATCAAACATCAAGTTTTCGGAATTGAATATTCAAAAATTATGAAACCCGTTTGCAATACTAAATTAGCAATAAATCCCACTCGACGATCAAAGTAGCACAAGACTTTCCACTTTGAAAGAAAAACAAACAGACGTTTCAAACAACGAAGAAAAAAATCCGACTTATTCATTATCAAAGCAATAGCGAGCACATTAGCGCTCTTTCAGCGTTTTTTTTTTTCTACCTTGCTTAGCACTGGGCTTTAGCACTTCAGTAAAAAAGAACTTTTCACTCTACACACACCTACGACGTGGGCGCATTTCTTTTGGCTTCTTCTTATCGTGAAAAAGAAGCATCCGTGGCAGGAAGATTACACCACCAAGGTTGGTCGAGGACCGTAGCACCAGGACGAGCTTAAACCACGCGAAAAGAACATTTCGTGAGTGATTTGGGTAAGTTGTGGTTCTTTCATTTGGGTTTTTGTTATTCTGCTTCTACTAGGACATTAAACGTAAGGCTTAACTACGGGAAGGTCACGCAAAAATCGATGCAGAAGGTTCGCAAATTACTGCCACATTCACCTTCATCTAGAGGGGCGTGTTTGGGATGGTCGCGTTGGCAGAACCAAGAAGATGTTGTGGCCATTTTTTGGGTACAAGTTGTTGCACGACCCCGTATAGTGTGATTAGAAGAAATTCTTTCTTTCATTGCCGGCATAAAAAATGCAAATAGAATGTGGTGTTTTTCGTGCTTTTTTCGTGGTCAAAACGAGCACTTGTTCTCCGGCTTTTGCTGGAGAGTCCTTAGAATCGTTATTTCTAAGCTACCGTGCGTAAATCTTTAAGGGGCATTCGTCCTACGGGTAGCAAAAATAAGCAAAGACACGCTCTAGTCTAAAAAACGGGTCCGTCAAAACGTTAAAGCTACCTCGCTGCTTCGCAAATCTCTCCGGACGGCCTTACGAGCTCTTTTGTGCGCGCGTTGCGTGTTGAGGTATGCTGTATTTTCCATTTTCTTCTGATCATGCAAACAACCAAATTCAATCACCGTTCGTGATGTGTGGGTGCCGTGTTGAATGGTCGCCGCACGAACTCGTGAAGCGCAAGGTTGGTTGCCTTTACTGCGGGAGTTGGGGTTTTTTTCGTGTTTGTTTTGTTTTGCGAAACCAAATAGCTTCTGTTCTTTCACCAGACATGGGGCAGACTTTGAACATTCGAAGGTGCGTTCACACGGTTGGAGGTGGAATGCTTAATGTGTTTAACTTTTCCACCATGTGTACATTAAGGGTGCAGGCAAGTAGAATGCAGTAGCTGAACGAAACGAATTTCGCTCAGTGGCAGGTACCCGGGAAAAGGCAAACACAGACGAAAGAAACCCCAAAAAATCGCAACGAATCGTTTGACTTTGAGCTGCACTTCCAGTTTTCCCAACGTGTTCGCTTTCCATAAGCTTCTTTACTTCCCCTGCCCTAAGTTCCGCCCTGCAAATGCCACTAACTGTGCTGGAGGAATATTTGGAAAAGCCTCGTTCCTCCTTCGAAATCAGACACGTGGCGTCGCCCTTTCAATCTTTCTACCTTGTGCTGGGTGAAATCCGATACCCTTCAATGACATGCTGAACGGTGGAGGAAAAAAAACAACCCGCACACATATACACACATTGAGATGGGAGGGGAGGGGGACACTGTTGGTGTTACCAGCCCTTAATGTGTTTATCAAGACATGGCTGAAGTCTTGGGCGCCTCCATTCGTTCGTTCCAGGAAGCCTTATCGAGAAGCGCACCCCAAACCCCACGAACTTCGATGGCAATGGTGGTATGGGAGATATTGAGTAATAAATGAAAGGCTTATTACTTGCTACTTTTTCGCCATTCATGTCTGGTGACTTGTGCTGTGTAGGTGCGTGCGTGAGGCAGACCTCCCAAGAAGACTGTAACGTACACGCGGCACATCGTAAGAAGCGACATCGATCCGTCCACTCTGTCTGTGTGTTGGCAAATTATTGAGTGTTTGCCGAACATTGCTTACCCGGCTGACGTACCTTCATAGACGTTAACGCTTCATATTGAAAATGGCCAAGATTACACTGTCCGTACTCATCGGGACAAGCTTTGGTACCAAATTCACACAGCAGGCTAACGAAAATAAAACAAAAAAAGACAAACAAGCAAACCTTCTGCGAACAAGCAACATCGTGGATGGGGGGCCATCGGGCGAAACAGCATTTTCAGAGTTACTCAACCTCAACCCAAACAATTACACTTCACCTTCCCGCTCGCACACCACCAGGAAAGCGAGTGAATCGGTGGTTGAAGGATGATTGGATGTGTTAGCTAAGGTCATGCTTCCCCGAGGTTAAATGGAGTGTGCTACTCTCCGTTACTGCCTGGTTCGTGGCACGTACGTGCCAACCATCGGGTATGTTGGACCTACCTAATTCGATCATAAAACATCCCAAAAACCTTCACCCACTCCCGTCTTCACCTTCCTTCGACCCCAGGGTCCCGGCAGCCACAGGGAGGATCAATCCCCAAAAACCCCACACACACACGCTCATCGTCCACGTGATAGAGGGCATCTTCTCGAAAAAGGGAAGAAAAACATCTATCCTTCCCGTAGTAGGATGATGGTCCCACCACCAACCAAGACATGATAGGGCGTTTTTCTTACGTTGTTTTACTGCACTTTTTTGCGTCTTCCGTCACAACCTTCAACAGCAGCAGCAGCAGCAGCAGCTTCTTTGGAAATGGTTCACGTGCAAACGTGTTTACGAGGTACCTCCCAACGGATGACACGGATGAAGCTGATGGCTTTGGCTTAACCGATTCGTACCGTAGCCGCCAACCCGAGCCCGAGTCGACCTGGCTTACTGGCCTCCGGGGAACCTTCGTTGGGGATGAAATTTGTACGATACCGCACTTGCTTCACCTGTCCCCCCCCTCCCTCATCCCTCTCCCCGCCCATCCGACAAGGTGTGTATTCCTGTCCAAGATAGGCAGCGCAAGAAACGATATAAAAGCAGCAGAAGACACAAAAACCCCTACCCCAGTGCAACACAGAGCGAGAGCACGTCTGTTATGGGGCGGGCCGGTATACGTGGGGTTGGTGCGCATCTGACAAACGATTGACATATTCTCGGGGACTAAATTGGCCCGATTGGCACCAGGTTATAGTATGCCCAGGCTAAGTGCCCGACGGCGCGTACCGTAGTGCCCGAGATGAGCTTCTGCTTTCACGCATTATACGTAAAATTATGTACCGCCGGGGTCACATACCGTACTACCATGGGGTCAACTTTCTCCTCCCCTGTCAGCATACGAATTCGACCTCCCTTCGCCAAAGAACAACGGTTGAAAGAGGCAAAACCTGTGCAGCACCAATCCGGTGTACCCTTTTTGTCCAATGTTCTCATATATTTTTATTAAAGTCCCCCAACGGGTACTGAGCAGCAATGCTATTACTTTTATGTGCTCTTGGCTATCTTGCTGGAGTACACTGGCAAGAGATTGAGAGGATCTCATTCCATTTTGTTCCTAGCTTGCTTCTGACATGCAACCTGTATGACAAAAAAAAAGATCACAACGAGATGACATTTGTGATCCTTAGTTAACAAAAGTGCCAACATTGCCGTACGTATTGCGGGGTCCAACGGCAGCAACAAAAGTCTGATCAGAAGTGAGTGGCCTGTGTTGGTACGTTCCGGACTTCCTGCCATCCGTGTTCATGTTTGATGAGTTAATTAAAATGCAAAGCATCGACTTTAGGCAGCAAATGAATGCTTCTTGCTACTCCGCATTAAGGTCATTTGTGGGCACGAGGGAAATAAGAAATTTCGACCTCAAACGAATGGTCCAAACGAAATTGCAGCGTTACTCGGACGCTTTGGACGGACTTTGGAAGCTTTTAAGCACGACGTTAATTAGTGCGAAATGATGCAATTATTGTGTGGTAAATTGGTAAGCTACTTTTTGCAACACAGATCTGCTTCGGAAGAAATGTCTTAGCTGTGCGTCAAAATGTTGCAACGGTATTGATCGTATCGCAATGTCTTCTCTTATCAGACGGCCACACAATAAATCTCGTCTCGCAGGAACGCATCCAATGTCGATGTGTCGATAAACCTGCACTGGAAGTGTCCGAGCGGATCAAAATCTCATACCTCATTTCCGGAACGTCCCGCTAACGGGGCTTTTTCTCGTAGCAAGCATAATCCCATTTTACCGGCTTTCAGGTTCCTGAGCACGCAGTTCTGAAAAGTCAAGCCTCACACAAATCCGCCCAGTGGCGTAACGAGCCCATCCAAAAGCGCACGAGAACAGGACGACCATTTAACTTGGTGTACGTGCGTGTACGTGCGATTTGTTCGCATCTTCCCGCAACTGGGGTCCCATCGGCCGAACTGAAGTCACATCGTAAACGCTACCAGCAATCGATCATTTGCTCCGGCGGGTAACCACTTTTTCCTGGGACATTTCTTGGTGCCGAGAAACCGAACAAAAAAAAACACATACACACTCACACACCCCAAGCCCACATTTTCCCGTGTCTCGCTTTGAGGATACCCCGTCAAGGTGGCTTAAAACCTCGTTACCCACAGCACCCGGAGGGAAGGTTGCAAGTGGCATTACCGCAGCAAAGGATCCAAGCTTCCGGTTCGACAGCGGACAAAACGCTATGCCGTGTGTCCCTGAGTGTTAGAGCCGAGAACAAGCTGCAGTTGTGTATGTAGGTATATGTGAGATTTTTTTTTTCTCGTTCGTTGCTGTCGCTTAGTTCCTTCCAAAACGCACCATTCTGCAAGATTGGTCGTTAGAGCTGATTGGCAAAAGGATCCCGCTGTTGGTGCTTGGCGCTGCTATTGCCTGGTGTTGCCATTGCCGGTGGGGAAGAGTTTGAACTGAAGAAAAAAAAACACACACACACACACGGAATGCGGAATCTCTTTCGCAAATGGTAAGCACATCTCGACAACCTGCTCGTTTGGTGAAGCCTTCGGCTTTTGGGCTATGGTGGTAAGGTTTTTTTTATGCTTTGCTGCTGTTGCTTTTTTTTACCTTTCTCCCTTCGCATGGGCGACCATTTGGTTCGAAACCCGGGGACTAGTCGCGTTCTGGCCACACACATACACGCTCTACGGTTCGTACGTATCGAAACTCCGTCCGCACATCCTCGAGATGGCCCTCCAGGTAAATGATAAATGTATTCGCATGTCAGCAAGGATTCGGGTTAAAGTAAAGCTAGGTGCGACAAGCTTTAACCCTGGCATGGTGCTCGCTCTTTGGGTCGGTTGCGAACGCGACAAAAGCCAGCATTGGGTAGGATTTAGGTGTTGCTGTCGAGGCATAAGGCCGAGCCACGATGGCGATTGACGGTGGACAATGGACGACTTGTTTGCAGGTGATGGACGGCTATGACCGTTCGTTCGTACTGCGTTAGAAGCGTATGCAAATGCAATTTGTTCGTTTGCGTTTTTTTAAAGGCTTTATTTATGCAAAAAAAGGAGCTTTAACGCTATGGCAGAGGTGTTTTATAATTTGAGGTTTGATTTATTGGTTGCTTATAAATTACATTTTTTGAAAAAAATGTTGCATTTTTAATAAAAGTGTATTGCAAACATTGAAATTTGTCAAACTGTTTTACTTCTTCCTATAAGTTTTTGTAACCAAAAACTAATATCATTAACAATCCACTGTTCACGTTACTATTGAAATTCCCTGAAATATAGCTATGATAAACATAAGACAAGCGCCAGCATAGTTTGTTAAATTTTCCTTTGAATAGGATCATTTCAAACATCAGACATCAATAGCAATAGGATCGGAATGCAAA
This sequence comes from Anopheles marshallii, assembly GCF_943734725.1. Classification (NCBI taxonomy): domain Eukaryota; kingdom Metazoa; phylum Arthropoda; class Insecta; order Diptera; family Culicidae; genus Anopheles; species Anopheles marshallii. The sequence continues at coordinate 78,994,515 of NC_071327.1, forward strand.
TAAACGGGAAAAACGAACCGAATAGTTTAAATGGCTAGAGGCCAAAGAATACTCCGACCAGCTGTAGTGCTAAATCGTGTAATGCTCCATATGTTCCATCGATAAACGATGCTCCCGTATCATGCCGTTGTCAATTTCCCAAGCCTGCCAACTGAATGCTTTGACAGCAGCAGAAATGTGGAAGGATAGAAGGACAGCGTCACTATTGGGACCGGACGTTCTGAATGCAATTTAAATACCCCAGCACTGTGTTTTTGCTTATCTTCGAACGCTTTGCCGTAAGTTCACCTTTATGCCGCCCATTCAAAATGGCTCACACATCGGACAGCCGGTGTTGCGATGCATCCCCGATAAGCTACGGCGGCGAGCGAATCGTCCCTCGTATATCTTTATTCTATCACCGGCAAATGGCCGGATCCGGTCGGACGCAAGAGCAAGTCGAAGAAGTTTATTCCGAGTTCTGAGCAAACACCGTCTCCTATCTGTTTCCCGTTCGACCGAAACGAATCCTGCCCGATAAAATGAATTGATCCGTTTGGTATGGAGCAATTTGTTTCTAATGGATATAAATGTACCATCGATTAGCTTGAACCTTTTTGTCGCGGTCCGAAACCATGTCGTCCAGGGGCAAATCTTTTTTTGCTGGCCCAGGCACGATCCAACTGGACCCGGAGAATGAATTGCGAATCTGCAAGTGGTGGTAACACTGTGACAATTGAACGTTCGGCACAGCAAAGCACGAACGGTCCTGATACTGCTGAAGCCAAAAAGGATTACCGAGACACACTCGCACACTATCGTTTGTGCACGGAACAGCAAACCAGCACAAACATCCCCACAAGAAATCAACTCCTGGCAGTGGAGGAAAAACAAAAATAAAGGAACAGGATGGTGAAAAGAGATGGCTTTTGGTTCCGGGCCTGCGGTCGACAACGGTGGCTGTTCGGAAAATACTTTCTCATTAATCAAACGGAAGGGATCGTAACCTTCATCACGGACTACTCACTACCGGTTGACTACTGACTTTTGCCCCGCTTGCGGTACTGTGCGGTGCTGCCCGGGCAAGGAAGCGTCGTTGGCGTGTTCCTTCGCCCAAAAGAGATTAGTGCATGAAATGAGTTGCGAAACCATTAATTAGAAGACCCGAGTCCGGGGCAGCTCTGGCTCCTTTCGGCTGGAGCAGGAACTGTTACAGTGTACAAGACTGGTGTTTGGTCTAGGTTTGGCAGCACGTACGCGCATAGCATAAAAAAGCTCCTGTCACTGTTTTGATTGTGCTGGCAAGCAGACGGATGCCGTCTGTGACTTTAGTCTCAATCCGGTACTAAACATTTCATCCATCCCGAGAAGCCAATTATTATCGGCTTTTAATAAAATCTTACCCATTCTACCCTGACAACCCAAAACCGATCCGGTTTGGGGTAACCGCGAATGTTTTCGGTTTCGTTTCGGTTACCGCTCGGGTGAGTTTATGGGCCTACATCATTTATCAAAACTTCAGGAAGTTCATTCGAGTTGAAGGTTTGGGAAATTGCAAATTTTTCGGTATTCACCTTCGGTATTGGGAAGTGGGAGCTTCTAGGCCTCCCCGTCCGATGCACGTGCAGGGGTGCGTAACGGTTCCGTAGGGAAGGCCGCATAAATTGATTGATTCGTTATTTGACCATACAGCTCTTTGTGGGTTTGTTGTACAGCTTGTTCTTGTTTTTTTGTTCTCTCCCTCTCTTTTTATTCAAACTTTGCTCACCATTGGGGGAATGAAAAATGGACGAAAAGGTTGAGCTGGGTTACTTTGCCAAGCGGAAAACCACGCTTTGAATACATTTCAATGAACAGGAAATGTAATTTTACAGGGCTGTGTGTTTGGGTTTGGTTTTGGGTGTTGGATACTTTTGTTTGCTTGTTTCGTAACGAAGAAGATGAGTTTATTGGCTGGTTAAGATAAGCGTTCAATTTTACACTCAATAAAGCGAAGAGTTAGGTTTCTTTTCAGATCGTTATCATAATAAATATTAAATCGAATATAGATGAACAATTTGAATTTAGAACTTTTCCTAGCTAGATCGGCTGTATAAAACAGTACAGACTTGAAGGTGTTAATAGAAGTTTAACCAAGAAGGGAAATGTTTGACAACTTTTGTGTCTCACCATGAAAAGACCGACCGGGAGAACGTCGCGTCCAGTGAGAAAGAGTGGTCGAATTGCTGGCTATCTCAAGTGAATGCCGTCGAATAAAAATCGAAGAGCAAAGATTAGTTTCGATCCGACAGGTTCGGTGTGTTAGTACGAATCACTAGCACGGTGCCATGCAATAGATCTTTATTACATATGCAATATGCCCAATAATAGGCAATGTTTAAATGTTGGAATGTTTAAAGCTAGTCGAGGAATATTTGAGGGTGTTTGAGAATGTTTTAATAACTCTCTTTTAGAATGTGATGATGAAATGCATGCAAAATTTAGAAGCCCCATATTGTTTAGCATACTAAATTAGATCATGATAAGTTTATTTAGCATGGTTTCATTTGCAATCAGTATGATAAATTTTATTGCTTTATGGACTGTATAATATGGTCTTAAAATTGGTTTAATCTAACCGCTTGTTCTACACCGTTCCAGAAAGTATTTTGAAAGTTTTCTCATGAAAACTTGTTGTCATTCTTGTACATCTTCACAGTTGACTAAACAGTCTTTCGTGTCCTTCGCTTACGACACTGACGATGCGATGAGGAACGATTTCGTTCCATTTGCATACTGTGGCAGGATTTAATCGTGTGGTTAAAACTTGTCACCCCATTTCTGCTGTACAGTCGGTCCAACAAATTCCCTAGTGAGATTGATTTATCAGCAAAATTAGCGCAAGAGCTTTTAAGACAGTAAAGTCAGCAATTCAAAAACTCACATAAAACCTTACAGTTATTAACAACTATTGCCCAACTCATGCTCAAGGCAGCGTTTTCGCCTCAGCACGTTTGAACATTCCAATCCCCTTTTATGGGCCATCAAAACAAAGTCCCTCTCTACACTCACTGCTTCTCGCTGCAACTCGTTCGAGGTTCCTTGCTACTGTTTCCGGTTTCCTGATTCAGTTTAGTTGGGTGGATTATCTTCCCATCTTTTCCCGCTTCACGCAACCGCTAGGGAAAACCACTGGCAAAACTTTGGCAGTGGTTTTTATTTGGCAAAAGCAGGAAGAAACTTTCACGCCGTACTTGCAAAACCGCCTTCTTCGGCACGGAAGCGATTACTAATTAAAGTTTTCCTGTGTGTTTCCATCCATCCTGGCCCAATCGGAACAGTGCATCCTGTCGGAAATGCTTGAAATAGCGAGTGCAGGAAATGCACTCGCAGTGGATGTGTTTGGCATGTGTTCCGACCGCAAATCCGACCCACCCACAAGACTCCTTTTGGTATCCGTTGCCGCAAGCTTACCTCAGCTGATCCAGCTCCTCCCGTATCTGGGCGTCCGTGATTTCGGCCGCGTTCTTGCGCACGTACTTTTTCAGGCTGTTCTCGAGCATCTTGTAGTCCTCGCGCCGCTGGTACGTAAGCGCATTCAGCTGCTTCGACAGAAGCCGCACCTGATCCTCGAGCGTGAGTGCATCGAACCGTTCGCTATCGGCGTTCGGTTCATCCGGCAGGACCGCCGTCAGGACACCTTCTAGCGCGGGCATCCGCGGCTCGGCTAGTCGGTTGGGAGGTGAGTTCACACCGAGCGCTTTATTGCTGGTGCTCGCAGTGCCCGGCGTCCCATTGAGGGCGGTTGAATGGGAAAACGATACTAATCCAAGGATAATCACTACCGGCACGAATGCACACACCATCTTGGGCGCTTTGTGGAACATTTTTTTCAAACTGCGTAAGTTGTGCGAGGTTAAAGGATATTTCTTTTCCGCACCTGTTTTATTTACTACACCGGATAAGGTGTTACGCCATACGAACGCGCGGAAAACACTATCACACGCACTCACACCGAAACACACGCTTTAGACATCGACGCACATAGCACATAAACACTCATCCCAACACTGCTCCAACCCACTTTTGTATGTTTGCTTTGATCAGGGAGCACGAGATGATGTGCGCTCGTGATATGCTGCAGCGATATTACTTCGCCTTTCGTCCTCTTTTTTTATTTGATTACCTTGCACAACAGAGCAGCAATAACACTGCAAGTGGCAGCGAGTGCAACCTGTTAAGCTTCGCACACACTAAACCGGTCGCTTTTCCTCCTTCCGTAGCGGTTCACACTCACACGGTGATGCAGGTGTGCTACCAGCAAGGATACGAAAATTGCAACGAAAAACTGGCACCGAACGGCACACGTACATAGCAAACGATGTGCCACATACACACAGGTGATAACGGAGCAATATGTAAACACTCACAAACTTACACACAAATACCAAGCACACAAAATCACACACACACACAAACCGAGCGATTGCACTGCACCGCACACAAGGGGATGGGGAGCACAAGCAAACACTCGCGGACCGTACCACGCCGATAAAGCTTTTATCCTTCGATCGAACGCCTTTACATCCCTGTGTGTCTAGTCGTAAGGGGTTAAATTATAGCTCGGGTAGTTTACTGGTTGTGTTTTATTGGTTTTTTCCCTTTATTGCTAAATTTTTTCCCATACACACGCACACACTCTCTCACTACTGTAAAATTCACTGCGCTTTAACGTTTTGACAGTTTGCGGAATTCACGCTTGGTACAGGTTACTACGATTTAGATTCTGCACAAAGTCGGTTACATCTGATGGAAAAGGAAATAGAGGAAACAATTAGTTGATTGGTGAAAGTGAGGAAATTGTGCGTTAGTTACTTGCACACGGACGAACAGAATATAATATCCTGGAGCGCATTTCATTTCGATCCCATTCTAGGAATAAATCAGGACCAAACTAAACAATCGTGTGTGCTGGCGATGATGATGCCTGTCCCGTTTCTGCACTGAATACATCCAGAAAACATAAAACTAGTGCGCCTATTTATGTAGCGAAAACGACAGCGAGTGCACACGTAAAATCAACTCGATCCGTACCGAGTACCATTCGGTACGTGAGGGTGAGTTTGATATGTTTTCTTGTTTTTATTTCGTCTGGCAGTCGTCACTCACATAAGATGAGGGGTTTTACCTGGTCCACACCATGTTTACCCCCTTATAGTTACGTGCCACCGTGTATTGAGCGATGGAAAATTAGTCTGCTTCTGAGAGGAAAAGGAAAAGCTCCATTCGAGGAACTATCCTTTTGCAACAGGAAAATATGGAGGAAAACCCCGTTGTTCCAGTAAAGAAACGTGTTCTGACGAGATGGAGAAATTGCAATGAAATTAAAATAATAACACAGACAGTCTGGAAAAAGCCGGTTGGAAGGAAAAGAAGAGCGCGAGATGAGTTTTTGTTTGGTTTTCAACGGAAAAACCACACCAGACAATGCTTAACGCACAGACTCACGTACAAAGTCGAAAGCGTGCAATGAGGAGGGTTTTTTAACATTTCCCAACCACATGTCCCCCGCTTTTCCCATCCTATCTTTTCCACCCTTTCCTCCTTCAGTTTCAATACTTCAAGCGAAGAACCTTTTCGCTGAAAATACTTGTTTGCTACCCACAAAAGGATTCGAGTGTTCAGGGGAATTGTTGGAGTTTTTTTGTGCACACGCTGGCTTTCACCATCCACAGTCACAGAAGCAAACGATGAAATAATTGTGCCACACAAAACTCACGCTCGCACGCATTTGAATTTGACAATAACAACAACAAAAAAAAAACGTACACGTGCGCTGACAATTAAAAAAAATGCTCCACAACACCGTCGTTTTGGAAAAATTGACGTTCGGTTCCACAACACGCCGGTTGGATGATAAATTTTCAATTAGCGCCAGACAAAAGTTGTTAGTTTATTTTCCCGCGCGCGCTTCGTTTGTGCATTTCCACGCATTTGTTGCTGTATTTTTAAATATTTTGTTTTTGTCTTCTTGTGCCGATGTCGACACATTTTTCCTTTTTCCGTATTGTCCAAAACGATCGGTTGGATTTTTTTTTTAATTTTGGTTTTTTCGAAACCGGTCAGCCGCAGCGTGTGAGTGAGGTAAACGTAGCGCAAACTGTTATTCCAAATGATGATCGGTGTGGTTTTCCGCATTGATAACGCTGAGGGAAAACGGGAAGCGGCGGTACAGGAAAGAACAACATTGAGTTGTACTTTGATTTGGTTGTGGTGTGAAATCATACGAAAAGTGCATCGCGTTGTGTCGGCTGAAAGGGTGTGAAGAAGGTTGTTTTTGTTTTAAAATGATTGCGCCAGTAAATATGTTTGACCTATTATTGTTCTGATGAGCAGTTTGTTTTATTTTATTTTTGTGGAAATGGAGGATGAAAACTCAACGCCAATGAAAGAGGAGTTAATAAATAATTCACTAACAAACTATGGACCCCACAACAACACCTCCTGGACGAGCTTCAATGCGGAAGTTTTTATATGAAACAAGCACGAATATCAGGCATTTGTGAAAAGAAAAAGAGATTATTTCATGTCCCGCATGAATTTCGTCCTGGCGTTGCACGTTTCTTTTCATTCCTGGGAAACTTTTTGTTTATCTACATCCAGTTTTCTTGTCCACTTTTCGTGCCCAACACTACTACTACTACACACACACACACACACACACACACACACACACACACACACACACACACACACACACACACATACACACTGCCACGGTGCTTTTCTTTTGCCGGAAAGTTCGTTCATCCAGTTCGTAAGCGGCACACGAAAATGTTACGCTCAGACACGACACCACCGCGAACCATTCCACCAGTTCGATCCGATTTAACTTTATCCTTTAGGCTTTGGGAGCGTTCTGTCCGTTTTGGCGGCAGTTGTTGCCGTACCATCTTCACTTAGGACACCGAAACTTGATTGATAAATATTTAATTCCACTCCAGCCACGCACACACACTAGGAACACGGTTTTCCTTTTCTCGTTCGGTGGTTGAAGTTGCTTTAAGCACACCGCACTAGACACGGAATATCCTTTTCATTAAACTTCATTTTCATGCTAGTGTCCACAGTTTCGTACAGCTTGTTGTTAATAGTGCATCGTTTTTTTTGTTGCTGTTGTTGTGAAATTTTTTCAATGTTTATTGTCATGTTTTCACGAGTAACGAGACACATTGATAAAGGAAAACTTGATGGCTTGATAAGGGCGGGACATTGCAATAAAAACTACGTAGGTCGTTATCACAGCATCGAGAAACTTCTACACTACACTAAAGACGGCAAGCAAACGCAACCAAAAGAAGATTAGCAATTAAACCCTTTAAGAATGGGAAACACTTTACAAGCATGTTCGTACCTTCTTCAATCACCCAATGTTGTAGAATTGTTTTTTTTTTCTAAACCTGTATTTTGTAAACTTTTGTTTTCCCTTGTTTGGTTCACGATCGGTACGACTACGTTTACGCTTGGCGTATGATCCTGATTCCCGCTGCAAGGACGATTTTATCCTTTCGCCTGTGACGTCCGCTCGGTTCGAGAGTTGCTTTCTGTTTGGTTCACTTGACAGGCGATCAGTTGTTTCTTAAAACAAACCTGACCTAACGTTCAACGGACAGTCCGGGAGAGCTTTCACAGGTGTGTTGGCGCCTGAGAGAGAGAGAAACAGCGAGAGAGAGCATAATCGTACGCACTTCATTTGGAATGAATGTTCATTGATGTTCCTTTACAGGGCTAGCGAAAAAATAAACTAAAATATTAATAAAAAATAGAATTTTATTTTACATTACTTACAGCAAGGTACAAGTTTCAAAATTTCAATTTTAACCTATCTTTGAAGTAGTGTAAATTTTCTCCGCTATTGATGAAGTCTTGTGGAAATGGTAACATTTTAGCAATGGAAAAATTATTATTTTTAGCAATGGAAATAAATTAAAATTTATTAAATTATAAAATACACAACTTTTTCTATATATGCTTGAAATATGCCTCAGTATAACATCCAACTTTTTTATGATTTGTGTGCAATTGAATGTATGTAACCTTACCAAAGAATAAATTTTTAAAATATTGTTTAGATAAGGTGGTGATGTAATGGTTAATCTGCGATTTGGATTAAATATGATGTGCTGATTCCTTAGTTCTGCACGTGCGCTCGTTAATCTATTTTAAATTTGTAATGTTTTTTTATTTATTTATTTACCTTTATAATTTAAACATTGTCATCAACGTATATCACATCTTGTGCAAACGAATCAACCCCCACGTTCAACCCTGCAAAGGATGCTCTCAATGCGAAGTAAACAAGAGAGCAAAATGAATGAATGAGAAAGAGAGAGCAGCGTGTGCAGCGAATGAACTTTCCATCCCTTCTTTTGCGATGTTTGCGATGTTTTTGCAAAAGCACGTGGCAGCAAACGGTTTATGCGCTGGAGAGGAACGCGAAAACCATGATGCTCTTTTTATGTGCCTTTTTGGTCTGTTCGCATTCAAACAGCGTGATGATATTTTTATCTTCTAGTTGTGAACGGCAACAAACTAAATTTAATACATGTTTTAAGATATTTAACATTATTTTGATTATTTTTAACTTTATTTTCTACCATATAAATACTAATAATTTATGACACTTTGCTTACTGCCACAAAACAAGACATCACCATTAAAAATCCTCCTGCCGAATTCATACCGAGTGCAGTTCCCATCTGCAATGCACCGGATTTGCAACGGACTGCACATTGCAACGCCATAATTCCCTTGATGTGCACCACCGGGACTTTTACCACGTTGAACTCTTCCGTAATGTTAACACCTCGGCGCACTTTTCTCCGGAAGACGGAAATTACGCATGTACGATTTTTAGCGAATGAAAACAAAGTTAAGCTGGTGAAAAATGTCTCCGTACGAAGAAGGTGGATTGAAACATCAACTGTGCAGACAGGATACTCCCGCGACGGACTTGTGGGGGAGCCTATTCATCCTGGCCAGCATCCGAATGGGTTTGTTTTTATGATGGATGTTCTGGTGGAAATATTCCTTAGCTGACACACCGGGTGTGCTGCAGGGCACTGTTTTCCAGGAAACGTGTGTGATACCTCCATTTTGACTTCTCGGTTGGTCCAAACGTCGGTGTCGAAGGGTAAGCCTTTGAAATGCTGGTGTGTTGGAGAATGCAGGCACACACCGGGGATAACCTGATGTGTTTTCATGCGTACAATTAGAACACGGCACAGCAGCACAAACCGCCATTCTTCCGTCCCCTTTTGTCGACTGCCTATGGGAGAGTAGTAGAGAACGAGCGTTTTACTTTCCATACGACGGGGGGTTTCCTTCCTCGATTAATTTACAGCACGTTCTCCGGTGAAGTTCACTTCAGCGTGACGCTTCCCGTCAGGATCCGTTGCATCGCTTCGAACGAACGTGCCTTAAAGGAACGTGCTGCATAAAGTCTTTTATTACGCATACTCACAGCAAACCATGCCGGATTAAAAGGGCAGGTGTAGTACGTAAAAAAATCAACCCTATGCCCTCTCCCGGGGGCCATGGCGGAGCGCTGTCTAGAGCATAGACTGTCGGAAACCCTTATCAAGCGAAAAATTTTAACAAAAACCGAATGGGGACGGCAATACACGAAGGATATGCGAGAGGCTGACAGCAAAAAAAAAACAAAGAAGAGAAAACGAGACAGTAGAACGTTGGTACTTGTTGTTTCAAATCCTGCCGGACGGTGATGCCAGTGTTGTCCTTGCGGCTTCTCTTGGGGATGCTTGTGATGGGGCAGAAAGGCTACATGTGATAACCGGCATCCCGTGGGCCGTCTGCCACGCGTGCTACCCCGTGTACAACCAGACACAAACACGCAAATAAGACGGAAATGAATGGCTCCAGACGTATCAGCAGCACGAAATGAATTAGTATGTTCAAGGACACTCGGCAAAGCCGGCAACAACAAAACATGTCTGCCAGTAAGGATCCGCACTGTTTGCCTTTCTTGTGATGTTTTTGTGTACTCTTTTACTTGGTGTTAATTTGTGAAAGGTGCAATAAGGTAAAAAAAAGTTTTCCCCCCATTATTATGATGTGGTGGGCTGCTTATAGTTAGAGTACTTGACACATTCGAGGATACCATGCTGAGGGTGTTATTTTAATGAGCTGAACAAAACGTATCCTTGGGTGAAGGAATGCACTCTCCAAAAGGCTAGAGTGCATCAAATGCGTTGGTTTGCTGATAAAAAAAAGCTGGCTGGCTTTTCTTTCATTTTCCAGTTTGTCCTACTCGGCAAAAAGTGCGATCGATGTGTAGCGAGTTTTTAACCGTCTTTGGAGTTTTTTTTCGGAATTCTGTTTCTAAAGAAGCACTTAATTCGCCAACCGGATGCGTCACAGTCGTTTCACCGGTGAACCTTTGCGGAGGGGTATGTTTGTTGCATTTTGTTTGTTTGTGCTACCTCACGCAGAACATATGGTCCAGTTTGAATGTTTCTGCACGTAAATGGCGGTACCAGTCGGTTCCAGTTGTACCAAGCGAATTCTAAGCTTTAAACGAACCAAGAAAAGAGTTTCCTGCTTTTGACCAGTCAGGACAATGCGATTCAATGTACGGTCCGTTTGGCAAGAGCCTTACAACGGATACAAACCCAGAAGAACGACCAACCTCCACCCTTTTGAACCCGTGGTGAAGTCCGGTGTAATTTGGCGAATAATTTTAATCATGCTGCTCAAACTCCACGAGAAAAGTAAGGTATGGGGTATGGCAAACGCAGAAGAAACGCATCGGTTAGGTGAGGTGACGAAGTAATCGGATCCCTGCTGCAAAGTGGGAAGATCCCTACGAACGGTCAGCCACGCGACCTGTTCTTTGAGGGTGCCGACGGATGGTTAAAAAGGGTTTGGAATTACCTGCTGCTTGACGAATACTTCTACTGCTTCTCTTGCACTTTCCAGACAACGTAACACTACACTTGGATGTGAAGGGCGTTGTAAGATAATTGAAATATGAAACGAAATCCATAATAAGCATGTTGTGTAAAGTGTGTTGCATACTTTTGAAGCTATGTGCGATAATATTTTTTACCTAGAACACGCCGAGAAGTATGCAATTTGCACGATTAAACAAGGCTTTTTATTTTAAGGACCTAACACTTGGTAACAAGAAATTTTACAAATATTCATACTGCTTTTCGTAACAAAATATTTAATTACAAATACTGAACTTCCCTGTTTAAACTTAAAAGGCTCCATTCATCCTACTCCGAGTCCTTTTGAAGAAGATGGGTCATAAGGTACACATTTTCGCTACTTGTCAGTATTTTTACGCGTCGGCGCCTGCAACAGCAGCATCTTGCGAGGTTCGTTTGCGCTTCGCTAACCATAACCCACTAGCCACCCAACCCCCACCAGCGCATGCTTCCTTTATGCTCCTGCCAACGGAGGCATCCACTGCCACATGTTGCCGATATTCGATCGAACCATCATAACCATTAAAATTAAGAAATAAAAAACAACGAACAAATCGTAAAAGAATTTAGCAGCGCTGAGGGAAAAGAACAAAAAGCAACGACTGAAGCAGTGTCTTCCGCCGAACATCTGTCACCGTTTTCAAGTGGGGATGGCCTTCCGATCGTGTGGATCCGTGGTCAGTTGCGGACCGAGCTGGTAGTTTTGTTGTTTTCGTTTTGTGCTCTCGTTTCATGTCGTGCGGCTATGCCTTGAGTCGGTTTTTGTCCGTTATTATTCGGCTCGCGCTTTTCAGTACGGGCAGACCAGCCCATAAAAGCGGGTCCCTCATTTTTCGAACCTTTCCCCTTGGTGTGGTGGTCCTTTCGCCATGGGATCGACTGGCAGGCAGGTTTGTTCGAAGCCATGTGCTGCGTTTTTGCCTGCCATCCGCCAATTTTGCTTCGGCCGTTACGTTATCTGCCGTGGGCACTGCAATATCTTTATATATATATATATATTGTTGAAGCATATGAGGGTCGGTATGTTTTTGTTGTTTTTATTTTTGTGTTTGGTTTGTGTTTATGTTTTAAGTCCATTTTCGTACAGTTAAAGTTTCCTTATTTGCAATGGTGTGCCATTATTGATTTTTGTTTCGCGCTAGTCGCCAGATCCTGGCCAACGCTTTTGACCGTATGATGTGATATTAATGTTGCAGCACGTTGGAGCCCTGCAGCCGTCGGTCGGAGACTGTAAAGTGTTTTTAAATGATACTTGATGTCACAGGGATGTCTTCTCACCTCGCAAAGGGAATTAGGTTAGGATGTGGAGGTGGAAGAAATGATGGCAAAATTCATCTGAGGCAAACATATTTCTCAAATTTCGTCCACAATACTGTGCGATACGCTAATGATAGCTAGAAACATTAAATTTTTATTCATAGCACCGCATACTTACTGTGCCGAACACAAATACAAAGAATCCCCAAAAATAGGATGCTCGTCCTGCTTTCATCGATTCACGCATCTTAAGTATTTATGGTCGAGACTAAATTTTCGATAACAGGTTTTGACATTTCTGTTACCATCCCACACACGCACGCACACTCACCGTGTGCCTCTATTCCGGTACCATCGGGTGGGTGACTTTTGTACTTGACATTTCTACCCCGATAGGCAGTGAAAAGGATCATAAGCAAACCATCAATCATGCTCCAGTAACTGTGCCCCGTTACACATTTTGCCACCCAGCTTCTTTTATTTGGCACCTCACACAAAATGGAAAGCTCCAAACGGTACGCCCTTTCCACGGTCGTCCTGCACGTCCTTCGCCCTTCTGTTCCCCCCCCGGATATGGTTCGACAGGTTTGATTGATACATGTCAGAGCGAGGCGCGCATTGGAGCACGATAAGCGATAATTGCCTAGAACGTTTACCGGTCGTCATTTACGTTTGTTTGGCAAAATGGAAGTGAAATTAAACGTTAAGGAAATTCACTTACGTATATTCTTTGCACAAGGTGAGAAAGACACGAATGCTAGGATGAGTTTTATTTAATTGTTTTGTTATCCACGGTTCACAATTGGCTTTTGTGTTGAATGATAACTCTTTCATATGGTGATGAAGTATGAATAAAATGTTTAATGGGAAAGCAATGGAGTGAAGATTCGTTGAAGATTTTTCGTTACACTTAATTGGAATTGTCACCATTAGCATTTTATCAATGTATTACTTTACAGCTTGCTCCATAACAATACCTGAAGTATTCGCTTGTAGTCGTTGGTGCTTATAATTCACAAACAAGCATTATGACCATTACAGATCTTGGTTTGCGTTTACGGAAATGCATTTTCCAAGACCTCGCCTTCCCCACAAAACACCGAACTTAAATGTAACGACATCTCTTCTTGATTGAATCCTTTGTGTGCCACTGGAACCCATGAACCCCACATCGCTGCAACTTGCAAGCAGAAAATCAATCAAAACCGTACCACTTCCATTGTATAGTCTTACAGGATTTCACTCGAGATGGAAAAATCAAATTTACCCTAGCGACAGCAAAAAATAGAAAGCAAATCCCAACAATACTCAGATACACTGGAAACAAGATGATAGAGTTAAAGTTTTCCTAACCTCGTGCAATCTTCGAATGCTGAGTGCGTTGTAGATTGAATGCATTTTGTTCGTCTCTAAATCCACGCAGCTGGTAAGTGTGGATGTGTGTATCTGGAGAGCTAGGGGCTGGGTGTGAAAGCGCTAGGGGATCTCGGGAGATAGTTGCTAAATTTAGGAGAATTTTCCTGTTTTTTCTTCCCTCTCGAACGGGAAACCAAATTGCAAAGCGCCGGAAAAAGCACCCCTGCAAACAGAAACTGTATCAAAGAACAGGAGGAACAAAAGCTCACCCCAAAATGAAACCGTACGCGAACGTAGTCTACAGCTGCACTTAGGCGAATAATTTGCACTTCCATGTGAACGTTTGCAGCTTGCGAGACAAATGTTCGATACGTGGCCGTTTTCGTGGGAATTGAAGGAAATGAAATTAACGTTAAGCAGGGTTTGTGTGTGTGGGTTTTTGGATAAAAGGGGTAGAAATGTTGTCTAATGAAAGCTTGAAAGCTTTTCTTTCAGTGTTTAAAGGGTGCACAAAAATAATTTCTCACTTTACGTTACTCTTTTTGGTGCATTAACGAACACGCTGTGAAATGCATGGCTTAAATAGCTTAAATTTCATTTTCACTTTTATTCTCCTTGAAGCTCCGTGCCGTGAATCGTGGAACGGGCAATTTACCTTCCGCCATTTCACCACATCAATCCGATCCGCATCGCACTTGCACGCAGCGGCAGGGAACTCTCGAGCACTAAATGACGGGGCATCTAGCACCTTTCGTGTGCGATAATGCAGGTAATGATGAATTTTATTGCAAATCCCACCCTTTTCCAGTCGGTTCCACTTCATTGTGCACCGATACTTTCGAAGAACGAAAACTCTTCGGCACGATATATGGTCGGTACGCTATCCGTGAAGGGCAGGCATCAGAATTTATGACTGGAAGTAGCCCGGTAGCCGCCAGCCAGCAAATCAAGTCTAACGAATATCCTTTTCGGCTGCTTCACACAAACCGGGCTCCGGGTAAAATCCCCTTTATCAGGAGCTTCTCTCCCTTTTTCTCCAAAACGAAGGTTGCCAGCCGGATTCAATTTTGCAGTGCCCCAAATTCGTCTTAAAATTTAACGACAAATGGCCAAACACTCGGCCCATTCCCGGACTTTCTTTCCTTGAAATATATGGGGTATGTGTTGAAACAAGAAAAAGCTCCCTCTGTCTGCCGGTGGTAATCAGCTGAAGGTCCCTTTTCTCACGAAGGATGCAATGAGGTGAAATTTATGGACCATGTTTTTTCATCACAGATGGAAGATGGTCTCGATCGAACCGGGGTGATACGGGCCGATCGTATGTACGGTGAGTCTCGGACTGCACCCGTACGAAATGACCATTCGGCTGGTGAGGCAGTAAGCTAACGAAAGATATGGAATGGGAAGAGGGGGAGAGGGTATCGTTAATGAGATTGGATGAGTTTGTTGCTGATAGCGGCAGGTGGTAGCTAACGGGAGGAGTGGTTTCGCTGGTTGGCACTTGTAACATATCCTAGAACTCGTTGTTACTGACGCGATGAGAGGAGGTATTTTTTGAGATGGAAATTAAACTTTTCGCTTGATTGAATATCACACGGTTTGATAATGGGATGACAATTCATTCAATATGTCCACATTACTTACCAAAAATAGTGTCATAGTATTTCCATCCCTCAAGGTATCATATAATTCATCAACGCTCCAACATTCTCGGTACAAGGTACAAACACGTCCGAAATATTAATTGTGCTTGTTGTACAATTCGATTATCATTGAGCTCCGGTTTCGGTAATAAATTCGGCCAACACATCTGTTGCAATCGTCTTGTTACCACTCCAACCGTGCAGCAAGAAGCTGTATAATTTTCAACTTTGTTTGCACAGCAAAGGATGAATCGTTGCAAAAACTTTCCACAAGCAAGGGAAAACTTGGGTAGCCCAGAGTTTTATTTGTCGTAAAATAACGACTGCGGTCTGGGCATTAGGGATGCGGTTCGTTGCGTCAGCTTGTCCAGTTGTTTCCGGCATGCGGATATGGCTGGGCAGGCTTGTATGATTTGAAATAATTATGAGTCATGAAACAATGTGTTGTCCAAGATTTTGAAGGGGGAAGATGAAAACGGCACATAAAAGAGTTTTATATATATCTTAAGGTTTATGGCAGTTTGATAGCACGCAAAGCATAAGATGGTGTAAGAAACACGATCAAAAGCGTAGAATGATAGTGTTTTTGTACAACAGATTCTAACTTGGAATGGACGTAACCTCAGCGTTTGGTTTGCAGCTTTCTATGTGATTGAAGGCAACCAGTGAAAGCTTGCAGATTATACCATCAGCGGACTATGGGTGACTTGTTATCCACTATGGTAGATCCAAACTGAAATGTTTATCAATAAGCGAATTGTAAACTTCACCGTCATTGTTCCAATGGACACATGATTGACATTTTGCTGTGAAACTTTATCACAATTTTAGCTTTTCCTGAGAGCTACTATTCATTTACCCATAGGTAATGTGTGAGTCATATACATTATTATACGCCGCAAAGTATGCAATCTATGCAATGTACACTCGAAATAGAAAAACCAACACACTTTGTCGCTTTGGCAGGTTTGATTGTTGGTTAGACAGAGCGAAAAAGCGGGTTGATTTTTTCCGTTTGGGATGATTGAACGCCTTGAGCAGGGCAATTTGCAAACAAACATGGTGTCGAAGGAGTTTTTGCAGTAAAAACGAAAAACAAATTAACCGTTCAAAGCCGGAGTTTGTCTCCTATGAACATGAATGTCCATTGAGTTATTTAACTTTTTCCGTTACAATTGACAATTCAGTAATCCATATATGGCCGCAAAAGTAAACTCCCCAAAAATCCCTTTACCAAAACGTCTTCACGTGTCAGTGAGAGCGGAAATCAAATCTCCATCTGACACTTGCTAACTTTTATCAAACTTTGTCGCCTAATTGTCTACCGAATGACAATTTGCTACAGAATCTTCCTCAACGATGTTCACCATTATTTTTTTGCAGTCACTGCTTGCACTGCGACCGAGTCAGTTAGCGTGTTCATTGTCGTTCCAGAAGTCGTTAGGAGTCGTTTCGGTATCGTTCAACCGTCCTACCTGCAGTGTTACCATCCGTGCCACCGTATGCTAGCGGTGGATGTAAGCCTAAGCGTTTTACTTAATTCACGCCCCATAATCCTCTAATCAGCGTGTCAAGCGTTTTACGCTTCTCGTGCGGCCATCACGCGGCAATGGAAGGGAGATCGTACAACACGAGCACATGTACCATCAGACGGCGCTGATTGTGTCGGTGCGGAGTAACGGTGGTGTGGCCCACAACCGGTCCTTTCTTTTTCGCCCCATTCGTGCTGCTTAAGGACACAAATGATCCACAAAATGAGTTAATTTAATTTAAACTTTATTGCAACAAATTAAATCCACCCGCTTCCTCCCCGGCGGGTCTGGGTGGCTGTGTCTCAGGAATCATTTTTTCTTACATTTTGCAACTGGCGCAAAGTTTTTCATCCTTCTTGCCATTACCATTTACCCTGACGGCTTGCGAGTAAGCATCAGTGGTCGGTTCTTTCACGATGCGCCATTCTTTGGCAAGTGAAGGGAACCCCGGTACGGTATTTGTGTAATGTTTTTTTTTATCATCATATTTTCTTTCTTTCGTTGTTGTGTATTTCATCTTCAAGTTTCTGCCACAGTTCGAAGCTTCATCTGCTGCTCGGAATGTGTCTGTTTATTTAGCTCCATTGTCCACTCGGCCGCTCCACTCTGGCCGTCGCTCCTCGCAACATTTTTGCGAACTTCTTTTATATTTATATAATTGGCCGCTTGAACAACTGACCTCTCCTTACCGGAGCCATCGTTCGCCCGGGTCGCCGGCTTCCGGGATGGCTCTATTAGGGGCCACTTTATTCGTGTTTCCTTTTACCTCGCGGAGTGGGGTTATCTGCTCGGAATTCGATATGTGCCGTAAACCCGTTGTAAACATTCCGGATCTGGCGGAGGAGCTGGCAATGGAAAATTGAGTACACGTGTACAAACAATTTCGAGTTGGTAGAAGATGGCTTAATTTTTCATACCGCGTTTCATAGCCATTTTCAAATACATACAATGCAATAATTGCTATTAACGAGTAATCCGATGGTTCCTGCTCTTTTCATTACTTACAGCACCGAGAGGTAAGGAAAGCAATTACTTTTTTCCATCCGCAAACGATCATAGTCATGAAATACTTTGCGCAACCAAAGCGTGATGTTCTGTTCTTGTTAAATTGTTGGCTATTAATTTAGAAAACCAAATTCAGCAAAGAATACATTAAAGAATAAAGTTCAAAACGAGTTGCATTAGTTTATGGGACTGTTTTGTCATGGGTATTGCATACTTAAAGGCGGGAAAGGTAAACTTTGTGGGTCAAAACGATTCACTGAAACGTTTTCTGTTGTCTTTTTAATCGCTTGTTTTTATAGAAATAATATCACTACGGAATAAGTATGGATTTTTTTTTTCAATTAATTCAAACTATTTAAATTTTTTAAGCTTATAATTTATAATACATATAAGATATTTATGTTCTCTGATATCTTTAAAAATGAAGAAAATACTTAGAAAAGTAGAAGCAATCTAATTTGCTCAGAAGTATAAATGTTCTAGAATCCAAAACAAAAAAATGGAAAAATGATGCACAAGCAGAAAACAGCAATACCAAACAACGGTAGCAGAAAGATGGAATATGAAAATACAATCGAAAAAGGACCTTTGCCGCAGTACCGGCCAATCTCGTGACATCTGGTTAGTGTTCGTGTTTTCTTCTTCCCTTCTCTGCCCTGCAGCCCCGATCGGCAGCCCCGTGAATGCCTTGGAGGATGTTGCAGACGGCCTTCGAAAGGGTAAAATAAGCGAGACAGCATGGTGTGCCCCAAAGCAAAGCAAAAAAAAAAACAGAACAACACTGACACAATAATCTGATAATTGGATGGTTTCCGAATTGCTGGACGAAGATGAAGAACTTACGGTACCGGTCCAACGCTAGTGCGAAACAAAATATGTGCAGAAAATCAAGTGAAAATATGTGTGTTTCCCGGCCCAAAAGAAACGAGCGTTTGGAGTGACGGGATGTGCTTACAGGGCGCCACCGTTCGGAAGTAACCAATTCGATATGAGCTCACGTACACCGGTACCAGGACCGTTTGGCATACCTTGCCCTCCCCGTTGGTGTGTATGTGTGTGTGTGTGTGTGTGTTTCAAACTTTCATTATTGCACTTTATCCTTTTCAATTACGGAGGGATTTTCCGACCGGAAAACGGACGGTTTAAGGAGCGATAACAGCAAACCTGCCCTTCATC
Organism: Anopheles marshallii; assembly: GCF_943734725.1. NCBI lineage: Eukaryota > Metazoa > Arthropoda > Insecta > Diptera > Culicidae > Anopheles > Anopheles marshallii. Next base: position 79,013,454 of record NC_071327.1, read on the forward strand.
GCCGTGTGTGGAAGATTTGGGGTGTAGAAAGGGTTCGCTTTCTTCTTAAGGCCTTTCTTAAGTGAAAGCACTTGAAGATTGCTTGCCCTGCCTGCCGCTACCGTGCTTTCAATGCCTGGCTCAGGGCAGGAATATGATCCTATTACGCCCCTTTAACTTCTTTTGTGCAGATTGTTTCTGCCCATACACAAGATGGTTCCCGTGTAAGGTGCCCTAGAGTGCAGGATTAAACGGTAAAAGCCGTATGTTTGCAGCTTTATCGAACAATACGTCCAATCGGAGAGATAAGGCGTGTGGGGGTTTGCATGTGTAATGATGCTTTTGTTTTATTTTCTCTTCATTTTTGTCGGAATTGTGCCGATGCGGATTTAGTAGACGGTAGAGCTTGTTAGTAAATTATGGAACCATTTTGTACGTTTTTTTTTTCGTGTGTACATCAGAGCACACAAATTGTGTACCGTGTTTTTTATCCTTCTTTTTCAACAAAAACTGAAAGCTTTGAGGGCACATAAATCGCGTACGAATCAAACGCTTCACCGAGTGTGCAGTTCCGATTTTCCATGCCGCCATGAATTCGTCATGCGTGTGCGAGTGTCTGCATGTCAGCATAAATCGAATGTTGCAGTAGTCGGTTTTGTAACCCGACCCGGTTGTATATTGTCGCCACGTGGTTTATACATTTTGTATCAATCGAGCTTTGATTTAGGTTGCATTATTCATTCTGACCAAACCCCATGGTCGGTGGTGATCGGATCGGGAACCCTTCCCAACCCGTCCGATCGCAGAGGTTGTTAAAGCTCGGCACTATTTCATTACATTTCAACCGATACCACTGGGTGGCGTTCAGGTTTTAGTAGTTCCGGGAGAGTGCGAAAAAACGGGCTTTTGTAAAATGAGATTTACCCGGGTGGAAACCACAAACGTTGTGTTTGGTGATAATTATTTCGCGGCATAATGTGCTTTGTGGCTGTCCGGGGTCTATTTGACTAAACGGGATGGTGGTTGTTTTAAATCGTATTGTAAATGGAAGCGCTTTAACTGCGTCAAATTCGATTAGTGTTTGCTGTGTCGGGTTCAGCATCATTATTCGGAATAAAGCGCAATGAGTGACTTCGCATCTCCACTCGGAAGATTGTTAAATGTTCAAAGGGTCCTCATAGATTCAAGAATAATAGAGATACTTCCTCGAAGATTCTTGAATCTCCAAGGATTTTGGATGTTTTTTTATGTGTTTAGCATCTAGAAAAAAATCGATACAGATTACATTATTCCTGCTAGTATTCAATGACATAGGCAAACGGAGCTATCGAGTTGTGTTTTGGGGTTGACAATTTGTAGATTTATTCGTAGTTCAGGTGGTTGAGTATTAGTGGGTGACTTTCTCACCGATTAGAACCGTTAAATGTGCATAACTTATTAGGAGCTTAAAACTTAAAAAAAATATTCAAATATTCTTGTTAAAGCTTTTACGATTCTCCGATCTTTGAAGATTCATAAACATTTTTTAGAGTTGACTCTTGACTCTTGATTTGAGTGACTCTTTACTGATGATTCAGATTGAAGTAATTTGAAGTAACTTCAACCTTTACAATAGTCTTACTCCTTTCCAGGATGCATTATTTATTTAAAAAAAGGTTTAAATTCACAAATAAGCATCAGCGAAAACCTGTATCCCAGCATATGGTAATTTATTCACAACCGAGCAGATGTATAGTGCATGGATTCGAATGTGAGAGCTTATGATGATGCTTATCACGTCATTTTGAAAGATTTCGTGAACCACTTACAAAGGCACAGACACCGCATCGTTGGGACAGGTGTTCTACAGTCCCGACAGTAAAAACATGATCCACCGTGCGCGTATTTTATGTCTTCCACTGGCGTGTTTCTTGTTGCTTATGTTTCATTCTCCTTAGCCTCCGGTTGATTGTTGTTATTTTGATCTGGTTTCGCGTATAGCTTGCTGTTGTTTTGTTTTGTTTCTGTCCTATTTTGGCTTTTGCCCAAATCTCCGTCCGTCCGAGAGCGTCAAGCAGCTGGCAGTTGGGAGGATCTTGGTTGGTGGTTTCTTTCGTTTCGTGATCTCTTCTCGTGTTGCTACCGGCATTGCACGGTTGCACGGTGTGCTGGTTTATCGCGGGCAGGGGACGCCAGAGGGTGACATTCGATGCATTCACTAATGAACTTAATATGCATGTGCCACCAGGTGCTAAGCTGTGCGTCTTCGCTTAATTATTCCTGTCGGTGGCTGATGTGGGCCGCAATTCAACTGTCTGCCGTGTGCGGCTTCTGTTCGATGAGGTAGAAAATCAAAATGCTTCTTATTATGCAACTTTTGCACTGACCGTGTAGCTTTCCATACGCATTCACACACATGGTCGGGCCCGGATAATGTTGGGCAGTAACATCTGCCGTTGGATTTATTTTATTTTTAAATGAATAACTAGCACGTGTTTTTTGCAGCTTAAATTGTTGCTGTTTTTATGTGGTGAATGGCGAGCGTGAGGTAAGCAAATTGAAGTTTTCTTTAGCGGATGTTTGCAGGTGACTTAATAAATTTAATCTTCTGTTTTATGTCGATCAGTCGATTGGAAGAAAATATTTTTGACCTTTGGAATAAGCTTTTGCTAGCGCAGAGTAACTGAAATTTTGTCATGATTGTATAATATGCAAAGCCAAGGATTTCTTTTATGTTCCATTTTTTGCATATGAAAAGTAGTAGAAGTAGAAGTGAAGTTATAAATGGTTTAGTTATTAAAGTTTATTCTCCATACAAAATGTATGTTTTACCCATATATGCTTGTAGTAATAAAGTGTACGAATAGCAAATCGTGTAAAAATCATGTTGCTCACAACATAAATTTTCAATCCATTTTAAAAGCAAATGAAGTACGAAACTTGTAGTAATATACATTTTAAAAGTTGTTTGAGTTAAAAAAAAAATATAACCTCATGGTTATATCCATGGCGCAAGCCGGCATGGAGCCGCCACCGGCACAGATCTTGGTGGTAGTATCTCAATCGAGCATGCCCGGGATAAGGCAATAGACCAGGTGGAAATGCCTTGAGGCATTTAAACTTTCTGCAATCATTATAGGACTGATAATACGACTAAGCGCCGTTACAATTATATCAAATAAATAAATAACACGTGCAGCTGGTCGCAGTGCTGGCAGTTATTATTTTCCTTTCTGCATTTATAATTTCCAGCTTTATACCACTTAACGTACGATTTGAATTTGCGTCGTGTTAATATTTCGAGCAGTATCAATTTTCGAGCAGCTTTGCTCGAAATTTATTGCAAATTGTCAAAACACAAGAAACGTCAATTTTTTGGCGGCTTGCGAGAATACAACGAAAACAAAACACAGCACGATTCCAAAAACTGCGCCGAGTTATTGGAGGCTATATAATGGAGGAAGTGCCGGCAAGTCCCGTTGCAGTGAAGCGCAAGAAATTCCGTCGCAAGTTAGGCTCAGTGTTTAAACGATCCAAAGAAACAGTGGGTTGTGAAAGTTTCATCGAAGAATCATCGTGCGAACAACTAGCGGAGATGTCTACTAGTGCGTATATGGATGTAACTGAAAGTGAAACATGCAAGCGTAAACTATCCACATTTTACTATAATGAAAATATCGATGAAGTAAAGACGGCAAAAGCAAACCCATTGGCTTCTGCTATATTGTTGGAAAAAGCTAGCTCCGTACAGGTACTGGGTCACATTCCATCAAGTGAATTCATTGCTTCTTCCAATGAAGCGTTCTTAACAGTGGGCGAACTAGCCAGACGAACTGGAGCCAGTTGTAAAAGTGGAAGTGTGAACCCACAAGAAGCCACAAAACCGCATAATTATAGTTTCACCCAGATGGAGATCGACACACAAATGATCGATATATTCGAGGCCGCTGAACTGTTGACGGGGTCTGCTAAAGTTAATCCGCAATCAAATCCGATCACTGATAAAGCACCGTACTGTGCTGATAATAAAACCCCTACAGAGCTATTCATCAATTATGATCATGATCAAACACCTTCAACCGTGCTGAAAGGTACATGCTTTTTATTCTACATTATGATTCTGCATTATAATATTCTTCTGTTTTTGTAGATCTAGATGCAGCAAAAAGTACCCGTACCATAGTACAAACAATATTGGATGATTTTACGCTTGATGAAAGCGAACAGTGCTCATTAGAGGTCGATTTTTCCATCATCAAATCGGAAAATTTGCGAAGAAGATTAATTCAGTTGCGTGATTTAATCGCAAGTCCACCAAAACCCGTGAAGCGCGACCTGAGTTGTCGACAGTACGGGCGAAGGAAGCAGAAAAAGAAGGAGAAATTGCTAGCACGACGGTTAAGCTACGACACGGATGATTCGTCCAAGGAAGGCCAACCGTTGAGTGACGATGAGTCTGGAACTTCCACCGTACACAATACAACCGATAATAGCGACTGTGACGTTTCGATGGATGGGATGGCTCTGAACGAAAGTGTCCTTATTCAAGCAAATCTTACGCAACTTTCCGCATTCTTTTCGCAAGCAGGTACGAGCCAGGACAGAGAATGCGGGGAACGAAACAGTCGAAAGGAAAACAAATCGACTTCTCTCGATCGGGAGTCATCATTTTACGGATTTGCTTCTCCTATTTCGTTGCCATCAGATAGATCATGTTCTCCCAAGACTATTCGTTTAAATTTTACCTCTTTGAGCGAGATGGATGATAAAAGTTTACACGCAGCAGATGAGCTAAACGCGGGCAGTGTTGAAGAACCAATCACCATGGAGCAACTGCTGGAAGATGATGAAGATCTGTTCATGTTAGCACATCATTCGGTGGACAAACAGCAGAAGGAACCTTTAAGAACCCATTCAGATGCTAGAACAAATCCTGTCGAAAGAGGAATCAGTCCGGAAACTACTGGGGTAGTTGATTCCCTGCTCAACTTCAACAAAATACCTGATGGTACTTCGATAGATGACTCTGATGAAGTATTACTGAAAGCTCAGGCTATGTTTGCTGAAGTGGAGGCTGAGCATAAACACAATCAAATACATTTAGTCCACAAGAGTATGATTTCATCAAACACTGATGAGATTGCTTTACCTATCGTGCAATCGAATTTGAAAGAGGCGTGTCTTATTCCTGCTGTAAAATCCTTTTGCAATCAGTTTGTAGCACAAGAAGAACCGATAGCGGAAAGTATGGACACGAATGATCTTAAGAGTTTAAACAAATTCAAAGCACCCGTCGCCACTAAAACGTCAATGATAACGTTCATGGACGAAAATCATGCACTACCTACGAATACACCCTTCAGTGGAGGATTTAGTACGGCTGGTGGAAATATGATTGCTATATCGAAAAAGGCTCTGGAAAAAGCTCAGAGCATGTTCGCCGAAGAAGAAGCAAAGCTTCATCAAGAAAATGAATCAGTGGAAGCTGAGCCACATTCAACAGCTGTTATTAGTAAAGCTGGCGGCAAATCGATGATTGTGTCGAAGGAGGAGACCCTTGCACGGGTACAGAAAGTATTGGATGAATCGACAATGGAAAAGGAACATCAACGGACATTTATCGAGCCTAGTCGAGCTGGTTTTACCGGAGGATTCAGTACTGCTGGCGGCAATTCTATATTCGTCTCGAAGAAAGCTCTCGAAATGGCACAGAAAACGTTTGATGAGGAAGAATCGAAAATGGAGGGTGAAACCACAACCCCAAACGTAGTTCCATTTCACGAATGTTTCTTCAGTACTGCCGGTGGTAGTAAGATATCTGTATCGGATAAGGCCTTACAAAGTGCCCAGGTAATGTTTGCCGAAGAAGAAGCTAAAAGCTTCGAAAATGTGCCAACTATTGAATCGATCGAACCACCCGCATTTGGCGGAGGTTTTATAACAGCCAATGGCAATATGATTGCCGTTTCGAACAAAGCTCTTGCAAAGGCACGCGAAACTTTTGATGAGATTGAGCGTATGGCGGACACTGACGGAGATGCTAATGTGCCAGGTGGCAATATCGAGAGTATACCAGACAAATTACAAGCAGATGAAGAATCTATACAATGCCACAGAAAGATCGTTGAAGGAAACATCAGATCCGCTTTTGTAGGAGCGTTTAGTACAGCTAGTGGCACCTCAATAACAGTCTCCAAAACTGCTCTAGAAACGGCACGACATTTATTTGACCAAGACGACTTGAGTGTGGACAAAGAGAACCTACCGTATAATGGGGGATCTTTCAATGGAGGGCTTAGTATTGCTAGTGGTAGCAAGATTTCTGCATCCAAAACTGCACTCGAAAAAGCACACAAAATATTCGCCGAATTGGAAGATGTTCATTCTGCTGCGGAGCGTAAGGATGATGAAACGAAACGAATTAATTTCGGTGGAGGTTTCAGCACAGCGGGTGGTAGCTCAATTACTGTTTCTAAGGAAGCCCTTGAAAAGGCACAAATAGCGTTTGACCAACACGAGACAGATGCAATGGTCGATAAAGAAAACATTGCCAGTAATGTTGCAGCTTTCACGGGTGGCTTTAACACAGCAAGCGGTGGTACAATTGCCGTGTCGCTGAAAGCATTAGAAAATGCCAAGAAAATGTTTATTGAAGATGAAAATGAGATGATTCCCAACGAAATCTCAGAATCTGGAACCAATGCTACGGTATCGAATAAACAATCCCTCGAAAAAGTTCTGGTAAATTTTGCCGAGAAAAATGTGCTTGCTCACGACGCTTCAAGATCGGTTGGAATGCATTCGTTTCCTATGTTCAATCGTGCAAGTGGAGCTCGCATATCGGTATCATCAGATGCTCTTGCAAAGGCGAAACAACTATGGAATGAATTAGATGTTGAAGACAAAGATCTTATTCCTCCAACTGACGGTTGCCCTACCGAGGCAAAGCATTTGGAAGTCGCAAATGATCAAGATGAAAACTGTCGTAAACGGAAGCTATCACTTTCGGATGAAGAACCGACACTAACTCCAACGAAGAAACAACGCATAAATCATCTTCAGCCAGTGTTTCAAACTAGCACACCAGCAGCACCGATTATAGCCACGAAAAAAGCGGAATCGTCCGAAGTATCCGGGAAGCCCACGGGTGAATCAACATCCGCACAAGATGTGGATGAATTTTTTGCACAACTCGATGATAACGAATTTCAGGAACTATTTGCTGGCCAACAAACGGTCGGAAGGAAGCATAATAAGCTGCTTTCTAAGTTTGAGCAATGCTCCAACACGAAACCAATCAAACCTCCTACCAAGCTGACCGGTTCCGATTGGGATGATAGTTTTACGGAGATCATACCTAACCTTCCTGCGTCGGATGAATCGAATGTGAATCTTGCGCCAACTTTCCTTAAACCACCAGAAGCGGTACAACAGCTACGCAGGGAAGCTTTACAGCAACAGCTGCAGTACATCGAAAGTAAACCGGAAGATGCGTGCAAACCACGATTGTTCGAATTTTGTAGCAAAAAATTACAAAAGGATCGTGTTGGATTGAAGGAGTTCGTAGAAGGAAACGGTCCCCAGTTAGCACAAACATCCATTCGTACGATGAATGTGACCCAGGAAAATGTTATGCAGTTTCGTTTCAATGTGGCAGATTATTATGGGTAGGTAGATGTGGGTGTAATGTACTAAAAAAGGTGCTAAAAAAGGTTCTAATCTTCCATTTTATAGGGAAACCTTTAGTAATAGCAACGCAACTGGTATTTCCATTGGAACGAATGGAAAAGAAGGTTACTTACTGATGGATGCCAACTCAACGCTTGGAGTGGAAGAGTTCAAGCATTCATTTTTCGCCTCGCCTGGCATTGATCCTCGACTCGTGCCACAAGGATGGATCGAAAACGGATGGCGCTGGATCGTGACCAAACTGAGTGCTTTGGAGCGTAATTTTAGCACCTACTTCCAGGGTGCCCTATCGCCGGAAAATGTGTTCCACCAGTTGCAGTATCGATATTATGTAGAAATCGATTCCGCACGACGACCGGCTTTGAGGAAAATGCTCGAAAAAGATGATATTCCAAGCCGTCGAATGGTGCTGTTTGTTGCAAACGTGTTTCATAATGTTGGACCGGTCGGCACGGAACTGGAACTCTCCGACGGATGGTACAGTGTGCGTACCGAGATTGATCCTCCACTAGCGGAGGCTGTACGCTGTGGTAAAATTGCGATCGGTACCAAACTAATGATTCAGGGTGGGGAACTGTTAAACCACAAGGATGGTTGTTCGCCGCAAGAAATACCGCAGGACGTGCGGTTAAAAATCTGTACTAATTGCACGAGACGAGCCCGATGGTCTGTGAAGTTGGGTTACTTCCGATGTCCAGTACCGTTCTCGATCGAGTGCAACGCCATCCACGAACGGGGTGGTTTGATCGCTCGTGTTCGGGCGATCATCGTCCGAGTGTATCCACTGATGTATGTAGAAAAGTCTTCCAACGATGCGCAAGGATCGGTTCTACGATCGGAGCGCATGCAGCTAAGGCACAGCAGAAGGAACGATGCGAACCAATTGGAAACGTTGCACAAACTGTACAACCGTGTGCAGGAAGAAATTGAACGGGAACGGGCGGCTGTAAATTTGAACAAAAACATCCGTGTGACGGAGAGTACAACAACCGCTGAACTACAGGAGTGTCTTGAAAATGGGCTCGATGTTTCGTTTCTCGATGTAAGCGACTGTTACAATCGTCCAATGTGACAATTGAAGTATGCTTTTTTTTATTTCAGATCGAACTTACACACTCTCAACAACTTGTGATAGAACAGTTCCAGCAGCGAAAACAGGAAGAACTGCAGAATGAAATCAATCGGCGAGTGAAGGCTCAGCTTGATAAGAATGTTGGTCGTCCAACGGTTACGGCTCTACTTAAAGTCCGGCTGATGGATCGCTTGCGGCCGGAACGATCGTTCCTACTCTCGATTTGGCGTCCCATTGACGAAGTACGCCGTGTGCTGCAGGAGCAGCGCTTAATCGAGTTCAGTCATCTGACAGCTCATGGGACAAAGAATAACGATGTACAGCTCACAGCTCATAAGGCCAGTACGTACAGAAGAGTTCCACTGGTAGAAGGACACGAACTTCCATCTGTGCATCAGGGGCCCTTTTTTCGTACCATTACTCCCATCGGTACGATTGATGGCATAAACTTTCGTCCCTCGTTCGGGGAGTTTGATACGATCGGTGTGGTTGTACTCGTCGGGACGGCCGAATCGAAAAAGTTCCAATCGATCTATCTCGCCGATACGGCAATGGATTTGTTGTGCATCAATTTCTGGCACGGGTTGACCGAGTATGCCTATGACGATGTGATCCGGGAGCGTAAGATCCTTTGCGTAGCTAACCTACAGTGGCGTACGTTCAGCCGTCAAACACCAGGCATACCGCAATCGTTTGCTACCGAGTTCACGACCTTTATTGAAAATCCTCGCGAAGCGCTACTGCGCGGTGAAAGAGATCGATTCCAGCTGCAGTTAGATGCGATCGAGCAGGAACAGTTTTTCCAACGCTGCCAGGAACGTGTTGGTGAGCTGCTGATGAACTCTAGCACCGGCAGCATCGGAACGCCGTACCTACAGCGGTCAGTGAGCAGGTTGCAACATTCAACCCCGCTAGGTGGCAACAGTACCACGAAACGGAAAATCGAAACGCTAGCATCGATCTACGCGAGTCCACCGAAAATGTCGCCAATTGCGATAGGGCGGAATCCGAATCTTCGCCGGGGATTCAAAACACCGGCCCGACTGGAAGAAGAGACGGGAGATCGTGAGAATTGACTGTTTATCTTCGATGGAACACTTGTCACTGTTTGGTTAGGATGTAATGTTAGCTTGTGTCCGTTCTATGGTAAACAGAAGTTGCAGTGCAATGGTTTTAAGCCTTCGTTATCATACTGGTTATGCATTTTGTTAAAATATAATGCGTTTTTTCTGAGCAAATGCATCAGAGATTGAACTGATTTATGTGAAAGGTGTATTAGGTCTGCTCGTTACGACATCTCTTGGACACTACCAAGTTCTTATCCTTGAATTATTATATCCTCGTCTGGCATCGTTACTTGCTGTCACTTTATGGCATGTTTTAAGGTGTACATTAAAGAGTGTAAAACATTGTCGTATGGTGGACAACATTGAACAATTCCTAGCGTCACTTTAAGTAAAACGCTCGCAATTAGGCTGAAGCCCTACTTACAACTAGAGTAATATTTCCGAAGCGCAGTCAGAGTTCTCGTATGGGATATCCAACACACTTGTTCTATTTACCGAAACATGACAACTTTTGTTTGACTTTAAAAACCAACGCACCCACACATGGGCCCTCCTGTAGGGTAAAATCCTAAAGTTAGTAGACCGCAACCGACGACGGTTGGCTTCACTGGCTTATCGGGAATATTGTTGGGAATAGAAGCGTACCGTATCCAGTCGCGCTGATGCTCTTTTAATGCTATCCATTTGTACCGAGGGAAAGTTTTTCTTTCTGATTCCTGCAAAAGAGGGAGTGAAGCTGTTTTCCCTCCTTCCCAACCGAGCCCCAATGTGGACCAGAAGTCGGAAAGAAATCGAATACAAACACAATAGGAACCGTTCGGGCAATCTCCGGATATTTGTAGGATGGGAAACGTGGTTTTGGCGAAACATGTCCCCAGTATTGGCTCACTGGTCAAATATTGGGTCGGAAGGAGGACAGCTTTCGTCCAGCTGCCGATTCGTAATCGATCAGCGCCTTTAGCCTCAAAAGCGGGAAGAATCCCGGGTATCCCATCATCGATCTGACAACAAAAAAAACGAACAATCGGAACAAAGTTGGTTTCGTTGGTTTTGTAACGACTTGACGGTTCAGTATCCGTGGACACACGGATGGCAGCAATCAATCAATAACGATTGGAGAGCAAGATGAGACACGTATTTGTAGTGACCCTGGGAGTTTTAGACGCAACATCGCTTGACATTCCTAATATGTTCGCCTTAGGGCTTGTGATAGGAAAAGAGAGCAAAAAAAAAAAAAGATAACAATGGTTTGTATAAGAAGTAAACGGCAAGAGAGGCAACATATTGACAGTACACACACGCGCACGAAGCCGTGGTACGGGAACAAATAAAACTTTTCTAATAAACAAGCTGTTGAATTCGGTTGCCCTGGCGCGTTGCTTCATATGCCATCCATGTTTGTGTGGCCTCTAGTGTAAGCTGGGCACCGAATGGGCGGACAAAATTACTAATATAGGGAACTGTAGTGTATCTTCGGATGGGTGAGGGGTTGTAGAGTGGAAAAGTGTGAATTTCGATGGTAACGCGCGTGTAATGAATCGCCTAGCATCAGACACACAAGTTTCTGGAGCGGTATATTTGCAAAGATGTTCCACTATGCGAGACATTTAATGAAACTGTGTCTGGTGAGGGTGTGTAACTTTGATATGGTTGCAGAAGGGTGAGATACCGGTTCGTTCAAAAAGACACTACGATCGTTTATTCTTCGTAGTTGGAAGCTCCAGCTCATTTAAGGAAGAATCGCCAAGAAAGTGAGCATATTCAGTATGTTTTACACCGGTGTGTCGTATCTCCGAGTTTTTTTTCAAATATGGGGCTTGTAAAGAGAGCACTTTATTGTAGTTGAGTCCAACGGTTTAGAGCAATTCTATATTTCAAAGGTTGCCAAAGGTGATTTATTATAACATACTTATACGATTTATTTATGATTTTTTTATTAAAACGGAATTTTGTTAATACTTATTAAAACTATTTACTAAAAGAAAACACTATCAGTTATCTCATAACTTATAAACCCTAACGTTCTCGATACTACTCAAAAAGGGTTTTATTGAGCTCTGCAAACACCCAGATGTCGGAAGTCGCCTGTGTTTAGTGTGAAAGTGTTTTTAGACTCTTAAATACTAGTGCTTGAAATAGATAAACCTATTTCTATACTTAAACTGGCACGAAGGTACGAAACTTATCAAGCAATATTGTAATTTCAATACCTTAAACTTAATCAATTTCGTTTAATGTGCTGTGGGTATTGCCTAGCAGTAGGGCTGTTTTACGTACTGAATGAGTAGCTTTCTCTGTTATAAAATATTGTTTCATTTTAATGCCTCAAAAGGCCTTTTGGAACTGCAATGCCAGTGTCTTCTGTGAAGGCCACTCTGATACTAATAACAATATTATCAAATTAGTGCAAGTGTTAGTACTATTTTTTTTTTAAAGATTATTCGCTCCACTTGTGTGTTTAGATTGTATTATTTTGTGTCAGAGTACAGCAAATAGATTATTCCCCGATTTCATGGAGACGCCCAGTACTTGTGAGCCACGGTAAGTATGTTTTGTAATAATTGGTTTTTATGGCATTTAACGTATCACGTTCAATTTAAAGACTTCGCATTGTACTATTCCACTTCTTGTACAGCTTTGTCCTCGAGTTATGGTTAATTTTTGGACTCTTACCTTGGCTTGCAACGGGGAATATTGCATGTGACTTTGCAATAAGTCTTCTCCATAGCCAAAGCTTGAGCTGGAGAATCCATTTGTTAATACACGAACATTCCCACACCGTGCATGCACTTTCGGTGCCGGAAACCTTCGGTTTCTGATGGCTTCCTTTCAGCCTTGCTTTTGCACCATTTTTGCTCGGTAAAGAGTTTTAAATTTCGTCTCGCATTGCATCGCGCGTGTGAGTGGAGTTTATTTATGTACTTTTATTCGTCTCGTCTCGGAGCGTACGAAGCGAAATGCTCGCTATCCAATATCAAACGCACACGCGGAATCTTATCCAACTAACCATCTCGACCGAATACCGAAAATCCAATAAATGTTCAATAAATTCCTGCACATCGCCGGGCCCGGTGACACATGCAGCCGTGTGCCGAAGCCTTGACATAATGGGCCACGATTTGCAGTTTAACAATGTGCCCAACGACGGGTACGGTGGAGGACGTGCGGCTTTTGGGGGTATTCGTTCGCACCAGCCGGATGACACCGCTGACAAGATGTCGAATCTGGGATTCCTTCTGGCGGTGGGTTGTGCCGTTTCTTGCACTTGGATTCGCTTCGGTTCCAACCCACGCACGGCATTCCGTTGGCGCGTTGGAAGGATGGTGGTGATCTCGGACGGGTGCTTCGGAAGTATTGAGCGCACAGGAAGGAGTTTTAATTAACTTTGTGCAATCCGAATCGATTCTTTCAATTAACGGGGCCGGGGAGCATTGGAATGGGTTTAAAAATGCACGTACTTAGCGTACAATAACTGCACGACGGTAAGGATGAAGGCCGTTTTGCAGTAACTGTCCTAAAAGTAGAAGAAACATTTCAGCATTTTTTTTTTCTTTGAAATCCTTTACCAATACTTGCTCGTGAATAAACGATGCGTTCTTTCCGGCATGCCCGTCCGGCAAAGATGGATGCGAGACGAGAATGCACAAGAAAAAAAAGTCCACAAATCAAACAGGAACGCTTTGAAAGACTTGACAAAATCAATCTCCTTCGCTCGCCCTCTTAGCCCGCACGCTCGACGAATGTCGAAAAATGTCGCAGCACGACTTTTCTCCATTCGGGTTAAAATTAAGTTAGGAAAATTCAAACATGTTCGACAGATCGATCGTTGGTACATCAAACTGCATCAGCGCGAAACTTCCGGCGAAGCATCTGCGGAGATAAGGCAGGGAAAGCAGCTTGTTGTGTACAGCAAAGCAACTGCATGATCAAGCGATAGCATTTTTGAGGATCCTCAACCATCACAGACAGATGCATCGAGGAAAGCGTGAAGCAAAGTTGCACCACCAACACCACCATTTGCATCTTCAACCCAATTACGGTACGAGATGGAGTTCGCCTGTGAGTGGTTAGTGGTTGTTGTTTTAGCATTCACTGTGTTTTGTTGCATTTCGCAAGCAATGTGCTGATTTGATTTTACTTCACTTTTGGGAACACTAGTTTCCATCAAACGCGAGCTTTTAGTGGCGCTACGGTTTGTACATCCATGTTCTCCTGCTGTTGGGAAGATTCAATCATCCGCCACGAAGACGTGTGCTGAGCCTTAGGGGCGTTTGTAGGGCGGGAAATCTTCGTTCGTTCACCCGCGCCCCACCCGGCCGGATGCGATGCGTGAGTGTTTTCTGGTTTACCCCCGCCGCCTTTTTTTTCATCATGTATTTGTTTCATTCTAGCGCAACGGCAATTCCAAACAAAAAAAACAACAACACACAACTTGCCCCCCCCCCCACTCCAGCAAGCGCACGGAACATTGCGCGAATAATTAATGATGCTAGAGTAATGCTGGGTGTTGGGTGAAAAATTAATAATTAAGGCTCGTTTATCACGGGTGACAGGGGACGTAGCCGGGTATGGCCCCAACACGTGCGCCTCCAGGCGTACATCCCGGTGGGATGTATGCAATCCAACCCCGATGGGGTGGATGGGACCAGCTGTTAAGGGTCATCGTGGAGAACATTTGCTTCGATCCGGCGTGACCTGCCAGGCCGTTCTTTTTTTTGTGTTGTCTTCTTTCTTCCTGCTCGCTCCGCTCGTGAGTATATTTTTCCGCCGCGCAAAGAATACGCGAAGAAACAATCCGCAAGCGGGGGCGAGTTGCAGGTGAGGAATAATTTATCTTCGCGGTTCCTAGTGGGTTTCGGTTCGCATAATTCGTGCCGCGCTGGGCCGTTCTGGGACACGGCTGCGGATGCGACGATATGGTTCGCGTTCCGGGAGTGATTTACTGCGTTTCCATCTGGGATGAAAAAGCGCGAACACCGCGGCGGTGGAATGCTGCGAGCGTGATTGAAGTACTAATCCGGAAATGAAACGGCTTCATCTTGGACCGTGGCGTGATGATGCATGCAGTGTGAAAGCACTCTATTTCTACACGCCTCCCGATGCTGATAGGAGAAGCGGTAACGCGTTTGTACAGCAAACCTGCAGAGTACGTTTGATGATGGAGATAATCATGGTGATCAAAGCTATTGTCGAATTCTTGATCGATACTTCTTCTATTGAAACTCAATAGCTTGAGATGCTCCCCATCCGTATCCCGAAATTATCCTCAAAACTGTTTAGCTAGCCCGAAGTTCTCTTTTCTCTATCGTTCCAAAAGTTCAAAGCCCCAGACTCGTTTCCTTGCGAGGACTGTGCAGGATATGCTAAGTCTTCTAGATTGCGGGTGTCGATGAAGTCCATCTTATGCTCTGGTTCGCATCACAACGCTCCTCTGGATTGAACTGCTCCAGCCTCGATCGTACCAAGATATCGACTGCTCTCTATTCTGGTCTAACGATCGTCTGTTTTTGAACGCACCTAAAACGAACTTTGGCTCCTTGCAAATGCTCCAAATCATGGTCTCATGAGTTTAGCGCAAAGAATCTGAAAATCGGGTGTGTGTGTGTTGGTTGAGCGTTTGCATTAGCTCTTATTGCAAGCTATGTAAATTATTTTTTTTATTCAAAGGAACTGGTTAATTAAACAGGTGTTCCAACAGCAATTATTGAAGGGAATATTACAGTTAATAGAGTGTTTTTGTTAGTATACATAAAGTACATAACTGAACAAGTGTAATGTAGTTGTTGCGGAGTTCCAAACCGATGGCAACGTTCGAACATAAACAAGATCCGGTTGGGGATTTTCATGAAAATGGAGGTGGCTTGTAATACCATATTCAGGATGTTGTTTAAAATGTGGGTAGGAAACGGTTTTGCTGCAAAGAAAAAATCCTGGCTCATCGTCATTTTCTTTCCGAAACAGCTAATTCCCTGCTGTAGAGCAATGCGGACAACCCCTGTAACGCATCCCCTTACATACAGGTGGTATCGCAGACCGCCTAGCAACGTATAGCTACCAGCGCTCGTTTGTTTATCTTTTACATAGAATGCCTTCACACAGTTCGTTTGCATTTCCATATACACCTGTCATCCCCACCACGGACCACGGACGTGTATTAAAATGCTGCGGAAGCTTCCATTCCCTGTTCACCGCCCGGGTACGGCTTCATATTCCCAATACATGAATCGTACCCAACAAATTGGGCTGTCATGTTGCTACGCAACCATCACGACTGTTACTCGCCGTTCGCTAATGCTCGGTCAGGGCTTGCTACTCAAGCAAGCATGCAGCTCCGGCAGTTTTCCATGGAAAGCAAAGCGAGAGGCGTCATCCGTGAAGACACGATGTCTGACGGCATCAGGCGAGCACGAAGCGTACAGCTGAAATACTTGGCTACGTTACACCAGATAGGGAAACCGCTGGAGGAACCGATTGTTGGTAGACATTTCAGGCTGCCGGAACGACCACGGCCGGCCGAACATCCAGTGTTCGATATGTCGCTGCTGTACGTAAGTTTGAGCTGATCTACAGCAAACAAAAGCCACGGTGAGTGACTACCCATCTTCGCTTTAGATTCCAATCTATTGCCACCTGGTGCTGCATCCGCCGGAAAAGATTGTACGCCCACCGACGCCGGAATTAATTACGCGAGCCCGTATGGAGAAGGCGGTGGAAAATTGGATGGATTGATGGATCGATGCAAACGACTCCCTGAGCTGAGCGACTTGCCCAAAAACGTCGTCGTCGGTGAAACAAAGCCATCTAAGCGAACCTTTTCGCTTCCAGCTCCAGGCCGGGTGTACGCCGCATGTGATATGAACTATTATTCTTGTCTTGTAATTCGTGATGCTGGATGTTCAAGCAGTTTATTGAAAACAAAGCAAAAAGTATAGAAACACGTTCGAAGCCAATTACTCCTTCGGTATGTTCCTGCTATCAGCACACACCCGGAACAGCGCGTCCCGCTTGCGGTTCATCACTTAGTTATTTGTCTTGCTGGTGCGTTGTTGTTCTTTTTTGCCTCCAATTGCTTCACTCTCGTTGTTAGGCCCTTCGTGTCGTTCTTGATCTTAAACAGTATAACCCTCTTCGCGGCCAATAGCGTCTCAAGATCTTTGTTTTCCTTTTCAAATGATGTCACTTCATGTTTTTTGCGGTTTGCCTCCGATAGGCGATTTGTTGTTTCGCCTTCCTTAAACGTACGTCGACTATTCAGATGTTCGAACAGCCTGCGGAGGTTGTCGCTCGGGCGCACCAATCCTACCTTTGTCACGCGGTAGCGACGCATCGCATTGTCGACATCGGTATGCATACTTTGAAGATGCTGCTCGCGCTGCGACTGTTGGTACTTTAGCTGTTTAACATCGAACTGCAGTTGGTTGAGTTCTGCCTGGCGCTGTGGACTGGATTGCAATAGTACGCCACCACCATGCTGAGTCATGAAGTTGGTCAAATTCTGGACGCCACTGAGTGCATCCGATGCACTGCACCGTCCTTCCGCACGCTGGAGCTTTTCTGCAACGCTCGCCAAACTGATGTGGTGTATCAGCCGGTCCAGGTAAGGTTTGTCACTTTCCTTGCAGCAAAAACTTTGCCTGTGTTGGTAGTTTTCCTTACAGTACTGGTCGCTGTCATTTATCACCGATTCGGACACATTTTGAAACAGTTGCTCTAGATTTTTGCAATCCCAATCGTTGTGCGATAGCGTGAGATTTTGCAGCTTGTGGTTGGGGCTGATCTTAAGCGTGACGATCGAGTTGTGATCGAGATACAGCTGCGCTAGTGTACTGAACTGATCCTTGTTCCTTTCCACATGCAGTAGATGATTATGCCGGACATCGAGTATCTTGAGTGTTCCGATAGGTGAGGAATTCAGGTTCAATGCCACCAGCCGGTTGTTAGATAGGTATAATCGCTCTAGACGGCACAAATTCTTGAAATGATGGTCCGTTACCCTTTCCAGCTCGTTGTACGAAAGATCCAAAACGACCAGCTCGGAGTAGCGGTGAAGCCACGTGATGTTTGTTAGGTTGTTGTGTTGCAAAAAGAGTTCCTGGAGCTTTGTATTGTTTGAGCCCGTCACTGTGTTGATGCGATTGTGCGAGGCATCCAGGACGACCAAATTAACCGGGATTGCTAATGTCGTAAGCAGGTTGGAACTGACATTTCCTTCGATAAGGCTCGGAATGAGCGAAAGGTCAAAGTGGGTGAGATTGTTGCTATTCAACAGTAGGTGCTGCAAATTGTTAACATTCTGGAAGGTATTATCATCGATTAGCTGCAGTTTGTTGTTCGCGAACGACAGGTCAGTAAGATTCGGTGTACCGGAAAAGATGTCCCGTGGCAAACGTTGGAGGCTGTTCTGGTCCAGCGCCAATTTGGTGAGAGAGCTCATGTTATGAAACACGCCCTGTGGTAATTCACGAATATCGTTGAAGCCTAAATACAGTTCCCGGATGTTGATACCGTTTGTGAAGGCGTTCGGTACGATTTCCTCTAACTGTACAGCAGTCAGATCGAGCAGCTCGACTTCTCCGAACGAGCGCAATAATGTCTCCGGTAACTTTCTCACGACTGAGTTTTTGAATGTAAGATTTTTCTGGCTGTTATGCGTTATCTCAACTTCACCGAAGTAAGCACCGGAAGTATTCCTAGTGATGGACACATCGCAGAATACACAATCGTAGACCGGATTAGACTCCTTGCAACTGTACCGCTCCCAGAGAGTAGCACTATTTGAATCCTGCCAGCTGTTTTTACTGGTGGCGGTTTGCTGGTGGTGCTGGTATCCACTGCTGTTCCAGTTCTGCTGCTGAGCAGTAACGACACTGCCGGCGAATAAAACACTGCACCAAGGGAAACAGTTGAACATAAGACCGTAAGTGATAACACGTCCAAGTGGGGCGATGGTAGAAACCGTCCAAGTATGGAACTTTACCTTAAAAGTGATAAGCTGCGCAGCCAGCCCATTGCAGCACGGAAATTCGGGAACTGAACGGCTCGAACGGTAGATTGAAACTAAGCACAGTTCCAAATGATGGAAGCATTGGAAGTTTACTGCAAACGAACACGCTGGGGATTCCCTTTTAATGATAATAACAGAGTTTTGAGTTGCAAAAAACAAAACACACACTCACACACAGAATAGTGTTGTGATTATTAATTTTACTAACTTGCACTACGGTCCTTAGCGTAACGCACGACAAAATGGATCACTCTGGTGCCGAATGACGCTATGGAAGAAATTACACTTAAGTTTACAAACGCCCTATGCAGACAGGTCGTTTTTATTCTAACCTTCTCTTCCCGTTGGGCATCTTTTCCGGTACGCACTGTTTAAATCGTTCCCTTGCGCTCGATCGTACGGTGGTGTACGATCGAGCGTGGCTATGTTTAGGGGTGTGTTGATTCGTATACCACCGTTACAGGCTGATAACGTGTGTTCAGAATGCCACGGGAAAGATTACACATAGCGCAGTGTTGAACTTTGCGGGTCACAATGTAATCGGCACCGGGATTCCCAATGGGTGATCGATAATGGGATTAGGGTTTCGCACAGGCGAATCATTTTGTGGCGGTTTATTGGTAGAATATGTTGCTGAACAAATGTGTCCGAATTTTACGTTGAAACATTTCGTTTGTTTTTTCTAGACAAATCGTGCAGCAATGCGGTAACTTGTCATGTTACTATCTTACAGGAGTCGCCAGTATCCTGTATTCTGAATTCCGTCGCTGTAATAATTACGCGTTCATGATGCTAAGCACATTCAAGTTAAAACGCTGTTAAGATACCAGAACACGCTATCGACGATTGATATTCTGCTTGTCAGGCCGTACAAATGACGGTCAGAGCCTCTTGAAGGTCTATCTATCTACACCGCGCTACTTCTCTCAGTCTTGTGATCGTCCAATTCAATCTGCTGTTTGATTCGTAAGTTATACTTCCATTCAAACTTGAGATGAAGCTGATGGCAGGGCAAACAAATCTGTAGAGAATGTGTCAGAATAGGATGGTTTTAAGTTATCCGTTACTAGCAGTGATCCCTGTTGTCTTCCCCGGTTCGATTGTAGCCAGCTTTCCAGCGGTCGTCCGTAGTTTCAGGCAGAGTGTCTTGAACATTTTTCGTCTGTTGCACATCCGCAAGAGCAATTAAATTGGTTAATCCTGCTTAACGGATGGGCGGACGGTCGTATACGTTATCGTGATAACAGTTTGACCTTAAAACATACGTGACGTGGAATACATATGTTTGTGGAATCAAAGCTAGCCCGGAACAGACCGGTTTGTGTACCGTGGAGCACTGTTACGAATGGGAATATTTCAACAAGAGGGGTTTTAAAACTTCAAAGAATAATTTATTAAGCAAACTAAACTTGTCTATGCGTTAATGGTTGTTCCTAACAGTACATGAACTAAGTAATCTTAACCATTTTGCTGGAGTGTACAACATTACGCAACAACTATTTTACCGCATTTTGCTGTAATTTATCTTACATATGTCGAGCATTTGTACATAATTCGCTTCACTTTTCGTTTCCATCCTCTTCGTACTCCTCGAAGGAAGACGCTGCATTGCTTTCCGGCTGCTCGCCGGACTCTTCAGCATCCACCTGCAACGTCTCATCTGCCGTCGGTTCGATGGGGCGCGTCAGGTTCACCAACAGCTCACCAAGCTGACTTTTCAGCCGCTCCAAATCCCTGCGAAGGAAATCGTTCTCCGCCCGCAGTTCTCGCACGTCCTGCTGAACGCGCGTCTCGTACCGAATGCCCATCTCGATGAGGTAGCGCGTATCGACAGTGTCCGTCTCGTCCGAACAGCACACCCGGTAAATGGCACGGTCTGTGCGACAGTTGCCAAGACGGATGATGATACCATGGTCGCGCAACTGTTTACCCAGCAGCGCCAGATGGCCGCAGCCCCAAGGGTTGTCGTCGATAACGATGCTGCGGATGGCGGGCACGAGCGCACGGACCTGGTCCGCCTCCATAAAGTAGAGCCTGTTACCGTGCAGCCAGAGGTGCTCAAGCTTCGGGAAGGTACGGAACATGCGCACATGCACGTACGTCAGTGCGTTGTTGGAGAGATCGAGTCGTCGCAGCTCGGCCAATGGTCGCTTCAACCCATTACTGATGCGGCTCATGCCGATCCGCTCCAGATCGAGCTTCCACAACCGTTCCATACGGCCGAACTGTGCGAAATCCACATTGCCGAGCAGTGGGTTGTTCTCCAGCACCAACACCTCCATGGCGGGCAAGTTGGTAAGATTGGCGATCCCTTGCAATCGATTACCGTCGAGATACAGCTCCCGCAAGCTGTTCGAAGCGTTGCCATCCAGCTGGACACTCGCGATTCGATTGCCACCCGCGTACACCTTCTCCAGCAAGCGCGTAATCTTCAGCATCTCGACCGAGCACCGCCTCACGTACAGCTCCCGAATATCATCGAAGTTCTTGAACAGCGACGGTGGCACCTGCGGGAACTTGGAGTTGGCAAACGCGACCCGCTTGTAGTCGAGACTGCTCGCCAGAAAGTCGGCCCCCTTCACGTCACTCCCGAGATACACATCGTTAAACACGCAGAAGTTGTCCGTCCGCGGTCTGTACATGCTGTCGAACAGGTGGAACTTTTCGTAGTTGCAAATCACAATCTCGCCGGTCGCTTCTAGGGATAGCTTAGCACCGAACACTAGCACCACCAGCGGTACCCAATGTCGAAGATCGAGCAGCTTTCGGCCACCGATCGGTTGCATCTTCGCACGCGCGTCCACACCAATCGACCGCGGGCATCGTACTGAGTGGCCGGGTGTACCAACCCGCAGCTCCAGCCAGCCAGACGGTTGGGGCGCATTGTCAGCGCGCTCGGCAGGGGGTAGGCCAGGTCCAGGTTTCCTGGGAAGCGAAAAGCGAAAGCGACTACCAGCCAAGTGCCGTGGTGATGGTGTGCGACGATTGTCTCACGGCCAGTTACGATTTGGACCGTTCCGTTCGTTCTCCCCACTTCATTCGAGCGTGCAGAAATTGCACACCGCGTTCCACCAAGTCCCAATGTTCAATTGGGGCTGTTGTTACCGTTTGGGAACTTCAGTCTCGAACATAGTTCCATTTGGGGGTGGTGAGTTTTATGGTTCTAACGGAGAAGTGGTGAGATTTGATGAGATGCAGAGTGAATCTGCTGAAACTGGTCTACTGGGATGATTTAGTGCAGCTCTTCTAAGTAGGCCACTTTCTCCAAGGGAATCTCCCGTTCTAAGTACGCTACAATATGGTCACAGTTTAAGACCTGTTCTCGACTTACTAATCGTAATCCACTGTCCAGCGAAGAGTTGACGATCGTGTTCCATCGTCTCGAAAGCTTGTTACTGTCCATGGAACAGTGTGCTGACTGATCACTCCATCAGTCATTCAGCACTACCGCTGCCTCGTTTTATCCCACCGTATCTCTCATTGCTTACGCTGCTTGCTGTCATTAACCGGGACCCCTATAACGGCGATTCGATACACTTTACGCCATCACGAAATGTTGATCACCGCGAGGCAAAAGAGAAAGACCGACAGTTCCAATTGCCGTCAACGTGTATTGACACTTTCACTAGCTTCACACTGCTTATTTAATAATACTGCAACCGAAGATGAACGAAAGCAACCACGGAAGTGTACGTTTTAGGGGTTAAACTCGCACGCAGACACACACATACACGATGAAGGTAACTCATCCAAATGGCTTTGGTGTCATTGAACGGAATTTTGGACCTGTTGCGGGACTTTTGCAAAAAAAATGAAGGAAATTTTGGCAAATATTTGGTAACACGGTTGAGTAATGGATTTTTTTTTTCGTTTGACGGGGTGTTTAAACACGGAGAAGCTGATGGCTGAGGCATTAAGCCGATTGATTTGTTTTGAAATTGTTACTGGTAGGAAATCATTAAGAGGATCACGATGAAGTTTACGGATGTCATTTAAGTGACGAAACCATTGAAGTCAGCAATCTCTAATTCACCTCACGATATTACAGTGAACGCACAACTTAGATAGTTGATGCAGCATAATGATACTGCAGTAAAATGATCAGTATTTGGGTTTGTACGACTTTCGAGATGAGGACGTGGAATTGTATTCAAGTTGAATAGACATTTGTAGAGATGCTACGTAGAGTTTTTGCTTATTTCTCGACCTTTTGCGAGGTGACCTCCATATACTTCAACCACCTTAACATATAAGAAACTAGCCATGAAAACAATATGAAATCATATGTTACGAAGTTTCTGAGTTGAAATAGCAATGTTGGAACCATTTCCCTATAAGAATAATGCCACAATGGATGCAGTTCGAATCCAGAACAGTTTCTTTGTATTTGTACATTTTTTTCGTGATTTTAATTACACTAAATAAAGTAGTCAATAAAGAAATTTAGGTGCTACTATCTAATCTCAATCGCCGAGAATATCTCAGTGTCTGGTCGTGTGCTTTAAAATAATATACTGCTACTGGAAAGGTGGTAGCGGTGATATTGGCAACGCGTTTTCCATGCGAATTTATCAGCCCCAGCTCAGCCGATCATCGTACATCGCATTCAACATGTTTTCGCTTTTTCTCCCCAAGTTTCTACTTCACAGTCCTGTTTCACCCCCTGTTTCATGTACCGTCACTGGGCAGATACTGCATCTCGACCTCGCTGCGCAGTTCCGCATTCTCCATGATCAGCTGCTTGATCATCTTGCGCGATCTGTATATCTCGCGCGTCAACCGTACAATCTTCTCGCGCAGATGATGTTCGGCCGAGGTGCAGCAGATGTGCCGATGCTGTTCCGGCTGGGTACAGTTCCGGTTGCGGTTCGACCACTTGACGTACGCCCGTTCGAGCAGCGTCACGATGTGCATCAGATTGATGCAGTCCCAATCATTATTGTCGCAGGATATGAGCGTCAGGTATGGGAAGTTTTGCTCAATGTCACCGATCTGCATGTCGATCAGATCGTTACCGTGCAGGTAGATATACTCCAGGGCGGGAAACGTATCCAGCACGGCAAGGTCGAGATAGAGAAATTTGTTGTGCGCTAGGTTCAAGCTTCGCAGTGACTTGGCAGGTGACGGAATTCCGTTGTCCAGTATCCACAGTCTGTTGTTGTTCAGCTTGATATCTTTCAGGTTTTTCATGAACGCGAAGATGACGAAATCGAGCATTACCAGCTCGTTGTACGACACGTCCAGTTCGATCAGGTTGCGAAACTTGAAGATGTTGTTGATATTGGCGATGTTGTTTCGGGACAGGTTCAGGTGGGTCAGCTGGAAGAAATCACCCTGGTCCATCAGGATGCGGCTGATCTGATTTTCCTGCGCGTTCAGCGTGCGCAGATACTTCGTAACGAACACCTCGTCCAGGTAGTTACGGGCGATGTCGAGCGTTTCGAGCTTGTTGAGCGATTGCAGCTGCGACATATTGAACGTGTTGATCATGTTAGCGCTAAGATTTAGCTCGCGCAACATCGGACACAGCAGGAACTGATCGTCGTTGATCTCCTTGATGCGATTGTGCTGCAGCTCCAGTATCTCTAGCTCTTCCAGCCCAGAGAATATCCCTTCCGGCAGCTTCTCGAGCTGGTTCTCGTCCATGTAGAGCATCCGCAGGTGGCCGAGCCCATCGAACGCGTGCTCCTCGAGTTGCTTTATCGTGTTGTTGTACAGCGACAGTATCTGCAACTGCAACGCACCGTTGAAAACAAAGTTGTTCAGTCTGGCGAGCCGATTATCGAACAGATGCAGCTCCTGCAGTCGTTGCGCGTTCGCGAACGTGCCGCCGAGCAGCTTCTGTATGTGGCAGGCATCACTCAACAGGTACTGTATGGCCGGAAACGTTTCGAAAATTTTCTTCGGCAGCACCACCATCGACGAGTCGCGGAACGCGATGCTGGTGTCGTTGAAGTTTTGCACCCCGAAAAAGATGCTGTCCGCGTCGGCCTCGCTGCGTATGATCACGTCCCGAAACAGGCAGTCGTAGTAGTTGGCCGTGAGCGTGCAGTTAAACTTGGCCTCGCGCCGACTGTCGACCAACCACGCCAGCAGACTAAGCGCTATAAGGCTGTCAATAGGGGCACACGATTAGAAAATCACGCAAAGCACCCATTTACCCTCAATAATACTCACTAAATGTACCACCAGTACGAGCTCATGTTGGCTGGTTGCGAGCTGGACTTGTCATTTTCACGTTTGACAGTTTTTTACGCCAGCGGTGGAGAAGTATTGATGATCCTCGAACACAGTAGATTACACGCGCACAACCGTACACGATCATATCACGGTGCCCCATTCTTATCACTTTCCAAAGCGCAGCGGGTGCTTGTGTGTCTGTTTCACCGTCCAATGTTATAAAAACGTTATAAACAATCGTGCATTATTTGTCTGTGCGTTTCATTAGGTTTACAACAAAGCAACAGCTGTACTTGATCCAGTAATATATTAAAATAATGTTACGAAAAATGTCTCTTCATATGTGAGCTGTATCCGCTAGAAGGACAGCATACTTTCAGGCGCTGAATGGTAATGTACTACTAGCATAATATCATGTAATTCTGGATCACACCGAAGGCGGATAAAGCTCCTTGGAGGCCCTTGGAGGCAGCATGGTTGTTGGGGACGCCTATCAAAAGGTTGAGGTACATCCGAATGATGATGCTCAATGCAAAGCAGAACAGATATATGATGTAGCAATTCCTTTTACCTCTGAGAAAGATGCTCTACTGATATCAGATATCGACAACCGGTCCGTTTGTTTGGAATTTCGTATCCAACGACGAATTTCGCAGCACATGATCTCTCGTACACGTTCGTCTGTTCTGGTCCTACGGGTCCGTCTGTCTCAAGGCCGTTCAACAATAGTCGATAATGGAAATGCTTTAATTTTCTTACCAGTTTTGCACCCATCATCGTGTTTCTCAACATTTTACAACCCAAAACCTCGATAACCACCAAACACTAGCTCGGTTTTATTTTTGTAACAGGAACGTACGTTTATTTTCTTTTTCATTCTTAAACTTAATATGCACATAGCAGAGTTATAAGCTACAATTCCATCTTCTCTTCCACTTGTACACACTTCTCTCTGTTCCTTCCTTCTCTCTATCTTCCTTCTCTCTCTCTTTCTCGCGCGCATTTTATTCGCTTCTTTTTCTTTCTGCGACGGGTTTTTGTGTTGCTGTTTTTTTTTCTTTCTACATTCTGACATTTCCCATTGCACTGTTTGTATTTATTTCTTTACACTTTATGTTCCGCTCTCACTGCCTTTGCTTTCTATTTTCTCTATTGTTTGTATTTTGATGTGCGTTTCGTTTCACTTTCTTCTTCGCTTCTTCTTGCGCGTATGTGTCTTTTGTTTCGTGTTCTGGTATTTTTCCAAACCCACTTATGCTTTTACTAACCAAGTGTGATTTTTTTTCCAACCAGGAAATGGGTGTTGTTTAGTTTTGACGTATTGGCGGTGAGCATTGTACATCTGTGTGGGTGTGTGCATTGTTGCCTGTCTGCTTTTGCATCGGTTTTAATTTCGATTTTTTTTCATTTTTCAAGCCTTTTTTGTGAAGATCCACTGTGCACCGTTACTTCTTGGTAAATGTTTTGTTTTCCTGTTCATGTTTGCTTTCTGGCAGATAAATCAAATCTGAGAAAAACAGCCAATCGACATAATATATTCGGAAGCGATGAAAGCTCGTGTGCACGCGGTCCTGGTGTGGTTGTCTCCATTGCATTGTTGGCGAGTGTTCAATAAAAAGCTTCTCAAAGTCCCTTTAAGGTAACACAGCAGCATTGGGTTGGGAGTGTTGATGGGGAAAACAATGAACAATATTTACGTTCAACAAAGATTCATTTTAACAATAGCTATGGGTGTGTAGGAAGGGTGACGAGGGTGCGGGTTGGGGAGCATTGCGAATTTATTCTAAGAATTATTGTAAGGAAATCCTCGGAAATTGTTACAAAATCACTAACACATTGATCTAGCGGTGTTGCGTTGTTTTATTGTTTTCCTTTGTGCGAGTGTGTTGATGCACGCACACATTTGATTTTCACTGAGAGAAAAACTTCACCGCCTACTAGCGTTCGTCTGCAAGTGTGCTTTTTTGCCGTTGCCATACTGGTCACCATCTTACGCCGCCATTTTTGACACTTTCTTTATTATGTTTGCCTGAATGATGTTTCTCACTTTCCTCATTTGCTTTCCATGCAAGGTAATGTTATCTAGATTCCAAAAAATTGTCCACTCATTTTCCAACCTTTTACACATTCCATTGAAAATAAACCCAATAAAATGGCCTCTTTCCCTTCCATACCCCTTCCCCATCTCCATCCCTTTATACAAAATACTCCTCATTCTCTCGCTCTCTCTCTCTCTTTTTCTATTTCACTCTTTAACACACACACACACAATCGGATTCGTCGGAAACATTCCTCTAGTCGCCCACTGTACTCCCATTTTTTTTTGTTCATGATGTAATAATGTAATTATTATTAAAAGCCCTTAACGATACGAATAATTTAAACATCTGTTAAATTTTATGCGGTTTTTTTCTTTTCTCTCGCTTCAATCATACATACATAACCCTAAAATTGCGATATGGAAAAAACGGATACATTTAACTCCAATGGAGAGGATAAATATGGCTGGCTGGTTCTCAGGTTGGGCATGCCACGTGCGAAGTCGTTTTCGTTTAACAGTATGTGTGTCTGGATGTGTGTGTGTGAATGTGTTTGTGTTTCCTAATTTTCTTAAATTTATTTTAAACTTTTCAACACAATTCCTGCCTAAATTGATTGAAACAAAATGGGAGACCATGCGTTTGTGCATGCAAAGACAATAGTGAATAACAATAGTAATGAAACAGAAATGGTGCGGTTGGGACAGACAAAGGGGGGATGGATTTGTGTTGTTTCTCTATTGTGCCTTTCGTGAATTGTATTGTGAAGACGGAGGGAATAAAAAAAAAACGGAAAAGTTTTTGTTAAACATTCATTTAACACGTTTTGTTTCCTTAATTTTACTAAACTGCATTGCGTGCCTTTTTCATTGTTCCATATCTTAGCTTTCTCTCCTTTTTCTTTTGTGGTTGTGATGTGTACCCTTTCCTTTTGTTTGTTTTACATTTTTCAATGACCATGCTGAGCGTTTCTCTGCGTGTGTTTGCATGTGTGTATGCCTTTACTGTCCTTTTACCCATTTCCTATCTTTTCCATTAAATGGTAATATAGCATTTGAAGTATTTTAAATTAATAAAAAACCTCATGGCAGCAGGACGCAGTGGCTGGCACGTACACCATTTTACTTAACCGAACAAGCTTTACACAACCGATCCCAAATCGCACAACGAAGCGTTTTTGAGTTCCCCCACGTTTAATTATTATACACAATCACAATTAACAAGCCGATTTAGACTCTTGGCAGAATTGCAAAATATATGTACGTGCATGCATGTGTATGGGTGGGTGAAACACAATCTAACGCATGAGAGTTGCAGCGCACACGCAACCATTTTGTTTTTCATTCTGCTTTTCCTTCTTCATCTTTGCTTATGCACGTGAGCGGGTGAAGTTCTTAAACCAATTAGGGATCGTTTATTTCGTACCTTTGGTCCAACAGCGAGAAAAAAAAAACCACGTGAAAGAGAAACTCTCCATCTCTCTCATTTTCCCAAGAGATAAACATAATGATGCAACACAAACATTATTTGATTTGCTTTACCAAAGTCTCTTTTATCTTTCTGCTGTTGTTGCTTTGTTTGATTTGTGCTTTAAGTTCCGCGTTTAACTCTTATAACGGTTCTTGTTTATTTGTTGTTTTGTTTGTTTTCGTTTTGTAGTTGCAGTTGCAGTGTTTTGTTTGTTTTCTTTTAAGTTTGGTTTACTACATCATTTTTGCATTTTTACTTTTATTAAAACCGACCAATAAAGGACGATTTAGTGAGTGTGTTATGCATTCATTTTCTGCCCTTCTTATCGGTAGTGGTGCGTACATTTACGCTGCCATTGCCGCCCCATTTGTGCTACTTTAATCAACTATAGACAAAAATTACAATTATAAACTTTCATAAAAAATAGCTTCCATTACATTACTCCCGTTCCTACCCTTTATATTTTCGTTCCAATCCCTCTCCTTTTTCTTCATTCGCCTTTCCTCCTTCCACAGTGTGTGTTTGCTGGGTTTTTGCTTATCTTCATTCCACTGTTTTTCTATTCTTCTCTTTCTCCATCTTTTATTTACTCTGTTTTACTATCGTTTGATTTATTCGGTTTCCATAGCAACACGCTTGTCACTTATTTGAGTTTAGCTTCTTTTTTGTGTTTTTTCTTATTTAAATTTCCTACATACCTACGGTACACCTTAGCACACACATACATACGTACACGTACAAACACACACTCGCGCACCCGGCGTTGCTGGCACATATACAATTACATTACAAAGACGGCCCGGGTGGGGAATGTTTCTTATTTTATCATCTTTTACATCTTATCTTTTACAACGTTTGTTTTTTTCAACCTTTATCCGACCACTGCAACCCTACACCGTGACACCGGTGTCTGCGTGTGTTTGTTTGTTTTTTTTTCATCTTTTGTTTTTATATCAGATTTTGCAAACTACTTCAAAATATCACTTATTTACTTACGGATACTTATTTGCTTTAGCTACACATCGTCGTAATCGTTAATTTTTTTGCAGTTTGTTTTTGTTTTCATTTTCTCTCTTTCTATTCTGTTATCTTTTTTTATATAAATGTGGTTTCATTTGCGTTTCCGTTCGGGTATCTCCTCAGCTTAACAAATTTTCGAACAGTTTTCTTACTTTCTGCTTTCATTTCACTATTTACATGCTCAGCATTTGATTCACCGCCATCCCACGTGTTTGAGTGGCCTTTTCGTGGGTTTCTTTATTGCATTTTGCTGGGAGGTGAGTTTCTAACCCATGGTTGCCAAACAAGTGTGCACAATGCCACCAGTATTCAGCCATTATTAGTGCGCCAAGCTGGGATGCGCAAAACATGTACAACGATGCAACGGAACACGCGAAGCTAAATTGAATACAATCCGGTTTGTTTAGTTTAACAAGCGACACATTAACAATGCATTTAAGATATTTCTTCCTTTTGTTTGGTTTTAAACTTTAGTTTACCTTGCATCGAATAGCTGGGGACGAATAATTAGGGGAGCTAATTAAGGGTAAAACCTATGCCAGGTCAATTGTGTATGGCCATTGGAGTCGATTATATCGAATGGGTTGCGGTTTGTTTCGCTTTCTTTTGCTTTGCTTGCAATAAGTTTATTACGTTAGATATAATTAATTCGTGCGCTAATATATCAGAATTCTCCCAGCATCGTAATTTTGCACCAGGAAAGCAAGTAAAGCGTGTGCGTTAGAGAGGAATGCTTTGTTTACATAAATTAATTTACAAAACATTCACATTCACATACACACACACACATAGCAAAAATTATCTACATAAACAACAGATTTAATATTAAATTTCAATAGATTTTCGTTATAAATTTTGAATAAAATTCCATCCGAAATGGTTTGTGTCAAGCACAGCATAGAGAGAAGAATAGAAAGTGATGAAGGATTTTTAATTACTTCCTCCGTTTTTGTTTTGTTTTACGCTTAACTATATCGAAACATAACGATCCAAACAATTGAAACACTTGTCCACGAGTACAACTGATATGAATTTGTGTATTTTTTAATTGTATTTTATTTTTCCTTTCCCTTATTACGCGATAAGTTTAAAACAAATCGTATGGCTTTACCAGATCGAAGAAGCGCAACGGATGAGCTAAATGTTAATTAAATGCATTACGATTTTCTACTTCCAATCGTATCTTTCGCTTGCTTTACCTTTGTCTTATGCTTCCACTGGTCTGCATACCTGTTTTCTTGGTTTCTCACTCACTTTCACATTTACTTTTGTTCACTTGTTTACCAATTATAGTTCTATTTTCCTCTTTAACATTCAATGCCATGCCTCCTTCCGCTTCCTGCTGTATAAGGGTTCCAAATGTTTCACATACTCACAATCACACACGCCCATCCACCCAGCAATGTATGTGTGCGTGTGGTTTAATACAAATTCTTTTTGTTTGTCCCATTTTCCCAAACTTTTCTCCGCAGGCTTCGCCTCCACAGCGGGTGATGGTGGGTCAAAAGATTTTCTTTACATTTTCCGTGTTGGCATGTGTGTGTGTGTGCGTGATGTTTCTCTCTTTCTCTCTGTTATTCACCGAACTTTTTCCTTAAAACACGTTTTTTGTCTTAAGCCAATTAGACTTTTGAGCAATTGAACTTATTGGAATTGAGGGGGTTTATTATCTCCTCAATTCCCCTTTTTCCCGTTTTGTGACTGCATAAAATTCGTTTCTGTTGTTTCAATTATTGTATTTGCTTTTCAAATAGCTCACACGGTTCCCACTTGCTGTTGGGTTTTTCTTTTGCTTTTAATTTTTTCCCCATCTCTACCCAGAGTTTTACATCTTCGCATTGATGTTGACAGAAAACTTTATTATTTAACTGTTCACAAAAC
The DNA here is from genome assembly GCF_943734725.1 of Anopheles marshallii. NCBI lineage: Eukaryota > Metazoa > Arthropoda > Insecta > Diptera > Culicidae > Anopheles > Anopheles marshallii. Next base: position 79,044,834 of record NC_071327.1, read on the forward strand.
ACACACACACACACACACACACACACACACACACACACACACACGCACACTTACTCGAATCGAAACGTCAATTTAATGTTTGTTACAAAAATACGTTTACAGGTTTTGTGTACGTTTATTAAGTGTTTATTGGTGGTATTAGCTTCAAGCCTGACGGGAGCATGTGTGTGTGTGTTTTGTGCGATCGTATGTCACCGTAATAAAATCACTTCTGATTCGATGTACGAGTCCTTTGTGCCGGGCGTTAGTACACAAAAGTAAGAAACCAAAAGCTCGAATCAAAGAAATTGTGTGAAAAATGTTTCACATTGGTAACATTTGTAACCCTCACTGTTTCTATTGCTTATTGTGGTTTGTGCTAAGGGAATATGCAAGTGAACGTACAAAACGCACCGACGGGTTGCTTTGTTTGCTGTTGGTTTTCCTTACATAGTAACCGTTGCATTGCTGCTAGGTGCTGCTTTGGTGCAAAATGGTTTGGCTCAATCACGTTCCAATGTTTTGCATTCACGCTACTGTTTTTTCGGGGAAAAAAATGTGTTTAAAAAATATATATATCCATTTATATGTATATATATATAATATTAAATCTTATCTAAACTCTACACTCTCTTTGCCTAGTGCCTTCGCTTGGGTGGCGATTTTCGAACCTACTGCTGCTACTACACTCACTAGTACTATCGATATCGCCATCTGTCTGCTTTCCGGTTGTCTCGGTGCTTACGTTAATGTGTGAGTGGTTTATTTGCATCTGTTGAATCGTTTTGATTTTCTTTCAACGTAAAAGTAAAAAATATTATTATAGAGGAAGATGTACCAACAAATTGAATGAAATACTAAAGTAATAGCTCAGAGGCGAAAAAGAGGAATGGTAAAATGGAAGAAGACAGTCTCTGTTAATTCGTCAACAGCTAATGGATGCTCTAAATTTCCGGGTCATTACACACTGTACACTTGAATCCTAATAATTCTTTTTCCTATCAATAAATCTTTTTGCAGCTGTATTGTATGTAAGAAAACATAATTTTGTATCTTTCAACATGGTTTGTTTTACTAAATAACTTTCTAAAAGCTTCACACAACAGGACCGCGCCAAATCCCATCCGGACCGTTTCGTGGTAAAATAAGTCGATACGGCCTGGTGCAAGAAAAAAAAAGTAAAGGTAAAAAAAATTACAATGATCATGAAATTTTTCAATTTTATAAAATATGTTCTTCACAGTTCTTCAACAAAAAAAACTTTGGACACGATCGTTTACCATAACAGTGGATGGAAAGATCGGCCATTCAAGGGCGTTGACAATTGACGGCCATCCTTGTAGCCATCCCTCACATTACGAATGGATTGTTCGGTGTGAACCATGGAAGATAACCATAACATCTCTGACACAAACTCGCTCTCATGAAGACGTTTTCGATGATTTTCGCTAGCGATGTAACAACTGATCGGAAAACCATGCCTTGAAGTCGAAATGTACAGTGTGTCAAGGCCCAATCGTCCCCAAAATGGGCACTTGGTAGCTTTATTTTCCTGTCTACCCTGTAAGCTGTGAGATAAGGAGAAATATAGAAAGAGAGAATCCAGTATGTACCATCCATTTCACTCACCCACCCACACACACACATACACCCACGCATACCCGTAGAACGTCTTTACGGGAGAGAAATGAACTAAAATTACAAATGGATGCGCCTCCATTACACTCGCTTCCTTAATGCCTTTACTACGCGTGCCAACTTATCGTTCCGTAGATAATTAATCGTTACTTCCTGGGTATTTATACATTCGTTTCTTTGTGGTTTGCTTTTTTAAAATACACGTTAAAAATTTATCCAGTCTTTGATTAATACTATTTTTGACACAAGTTGTTTTTTTCACTGTTTTTTCTTTCTTTTGGCGTATTCGATCGCCGGCTGCTTAGTCCTGTTTCGCGCACTTGCGTTTGCGGTTTGAATGTTTCGTGAATTTTGTTTTACTGTCTAAATCTAGTCAATATCGTTGGCTAGCCCTGTTCACACTAAGGTGCTGCCTTGTTTACTAGCCGTCAGTATTATTCTAAAATTTGCTCTAAAATGGATTATGAATGGATTATGGATGGGACGATGCGAAATTATCTTTCCCCAAATTTACTTGCTTTTGCTTAAGCTTTCTGTTTCTCTTTTCCGTATTGCATCCAGGATCTTTGTGTGCACGAATGTTATATTGTTTATTTTTCTTCTCTTTTGTTTCGATTCGATTCGTGTTTGTTTAGGTGTTGTTGTTTAATTTCTCTGTCTGTTTCGCTTGCTTAAGGATGGTTTTGAGTTTATTCCGTGATCGTCTTGACTTTGTGCTCACTTCGTTTGAATGATTGGGTTTAATACAGCCATGTCGGTTTGGAATTACGCTATCGTATCAAAAGTTTTCTTTTTTTTTCTTGTATTCTTCCGCGCCTAAATTACCTCCCATTTAAATACTCATGACGTTTTGATGCATTTGTGTGTCTTGTGGAAATGTGTGTGATTAAATCGTAAATTTGCCATCTAGATGCAAGAACCATAAGTGAATCGTTTTGCTTTCACGCTTAATGTATCAATAACATTTGAATGGAAAGTAGTATTAAGTAATGATAAAATTTTACGACGCGTTGCAAATGGGGAACGATGTAATTCAGTTTTCACAAAAAGGACAACGAGAATTAGGATTTCTTCTTTACGTCCCAAAAATTAAATTGTGTACTTCTACAATTTGCTCCTTCTTTCGCTCTCCCACTCGCTTTCATCCACTCACGCCTCCAACCCAAAGCTAAGCCATAGGTATAGAATGTATTGATTTGTGTTTTGCAATAAAGTTTTTGATTATCATTTAATAACATTTATAAACACTGCATGTGAATGATCCGTTTCCGCTGTAGCAAGCATTACGAAAAGCACACATACTGATTTAGCACGTTTAGTAACGAATAAACTCATACTAGCCACTTGCAAATTGTACAACATTACACTCATCGCAATAAAACCGTAAAACAATTACCTTTCAATACGATTTCTTGCTTCTTCGGCGTGTGGTTTGTTTAGCAAACCGGTACAATGTCGTATCATGTGTACACAAAAACAGACACACATACACCCATACGCAAGGGTACTGAACGAAATACCACGAAGCCACCACGAACGAATTTATGGTTTGGGTTGGGTTGAATGTCTTGGGTAATAAGGAAGGATAATGGATAATGGAATCAATCTTTATAACAAACATTTACAAGGATGAGAATTTGCTGTTTGTTTGCTGGTTTGCTTGTTTTACTCCTTCTTCCACTTAACGCATACATCTTTTCCCACCAGTCCCTGCACTTCAAAAAGTCACGCACGTTACGCACTTGGCTACGGTATTTTCTGTGTTGGCAGTGATGTTTGTTCTCTCTCGTATCTTTTACTCTCTGTCGGTTTCTGTTTATAACTATGTTACGAATTTTTATAATAACTTTAGTACGCTTAGTGATTGGTTGAAAATGTGTACGAGGAAGAATGTCGAACGTTACTGTTGCTTAGAAACTAAATGTAAACATTTAATGGCCACGTGTGTATAAAGGAAAAATATTGTTAAAACTTAAGAGAATTAAATCTTACGACTAAATTGTCTAGAACGGTGTCAAGAAAAAATGAAACAATAGAAGAAAGCTAACAAATAAATAAGAGCTATGCAAGCCTACAGACGACCTACTTTTAATTAATTTTTATTGAAAATAAAACGAAATTATACATCAAACTAGAACATACTCATTGCTTTGCCGTGTGTCATTCCCCGTTGAAAAAAACTATGCCACTCTTCATGCCGGGTTATGTGAGGCGCTAAAAACATTAAAATCGTACACGTACACGTGTAAACAAATATTAAACTTTGAAGAGCTACAAATAAACGTAAACTTGTAAACAAACGATTAATGAACTAATGAAGAAAAAAGGACTTTAAACTTAAAACTTCGAACAAAAACATGAAAAGAAACACAAAAAGTCTTAAACATATGATGGTATTTATACAACAAAAACACGACCCCTGAACACATTAGAAAATGGGTAACTTAAAAGAAACCTTATGCAACTTCGTAGACTTACTCTATGTTTTTTTTGCTTCTTTTATTCCGTTTCTTGTTTGTTGTTCTTATGTTTACGTTTGTGAGTTTGTGGCTGTTTTTCGAACACAACGTGCAATTGGCCGTTGTTTTTGGTAAGCGACAACGTGAATGATCTATTGGCGCGGTTTTTTTTGTTTTCTTCTGCTTTTGTGATCGATATCTACCATTTTCCACTGAGTATACGTGAACGGATGTTTGCTTGAGAGTGTGAGTGGTCAGTGTCTTTGACGTCTTCCTTTTGTGTTTTTGTTTGGTATTTGGATTGTTTTTAAATCCTTTTTTCATGCCGCCATGCATGTTGGTATCGTACCGTTAAAATTTTGTTTTGCACAAAAATTTGAGTTTTCACTTTAGTCTCCCGGGGGGTGCGCATATCATAGTGAGGTGCGCTCTGGAATAGAAAGGCCACGAATCAACTGAACGAAAGCATAGCATGGTCTACAACAATAAAAAAAGAGCTATACGATGATGATTATAATGAGCGCTAAGCGGGCATGGGGACAAGGGAAAGGAAAACGTTTTCCCTCTTCTTACAGTGTGTTTAGCTTCGGTTATCGCCTTCCGTTCGTTTATAGCTTTTTTCCGTTGGCCTGTTTTTTGTGTGTGCGTGTGCCTCGTTATTCCAATTTCCCTTGCTCTTTACGACACTTCGTCTACGGTATGCTTTCGTTTAGTGTTAGTTTTTTTCCCAGTTTCATTTTCCTACATTTTCTATTCACAGTTATGTTTTTGCTATCGTCACTTGTTCGTTTAAAACTCTCCACTTACCGAATGGTGGAGAAACCACCCTTCTCATTTCCCAAAAAAAAAAAAAAAACGGTACGCCTCGCCACCCTTGCCCGTGTACCTGCATCGTCACAAAATGTTGACCGACCGTAGTGTAAAGCTCTGCTCGTTGTGTCTTCGACCCGTGCGTCTCGTGCTTAGGCGTGCCGTTTCATGTGTAGCGCGAGATGATCGGAACGCGAAAAGCATCGATCGCAGTGCCGACACTTGAAGGGTTTGGCGCCGGTGTGCTTCCGATAGTGGCGTGTTAGTTCGTCACTTCGGGCAAAGCGCCATTCGCATCCCTCCCAGGAACACTTGTACGGTTTCTCTCCTGTGGGAAACGAGAAAAGGAAGAAGAAGGAAATGTTAGGAAAAAAAAACGGTTAGCGAAAGATCATGATCGATGCAGGGCGCAGTACCTATTGTAAGACGTTACTAAATAGGTAGTAGTAAAAGGGTTGATAACTTTATGTTTTTGATAAATTTTTAAGCAATGGAATGAAATGAGTTCTTTAGTCAAAAGGTAAACAAACATGTTTTTCAAATTAAATGTGATGTTTTTTGTTATAAGCAGCTACACACCGAATGTTCTTCACAAATACCGTATGGTCTAAGCAGAACTGCTAAAAAGGTTTAGTGAATTGTTGTAATGCTTATTGTATAAATTATGGGATTTTTGCACTTAAGGCTGTTTAAAAGTGGAGAACATACTGCAAATACTTTCGGAACAACCCAAGATATGTTTGCTGCATCCCAAAGGCAACGCAGCACACCTCCAAACGCTAATGGACGCCCAAGGCGAACGCTGTTAGTGTATTAGTATTCTGGGCACGTTTGCGCGAACACTTTCGGACAGCGGAACCGTTGCAACCGTTGGCCCTGGGTGAGGGAATAAATTACATTTTGCCAACCGCTCAACCGACCCAAGCCTTCTGCGAAAGCATGGCGTGTGTGTGTGTATTTAGTAAGGATATTATGTAGGATAATTGCAGCATCGAGTGTTTGTTATCACATCATCCATTACTCTTTACCGTAATTAAAAATGTAAACGAAACGAAACTCCACGAAACGTTCAAATGGCTCCTTCATTATGATGCACCGGAACCAGGTTGTCTCTGTTTGCACACGGGCGAAGCGGGTAAACACACACACACACACATTAGTTTGAGAAATTGTGCGGTAATTCATTTGTTTCCTGCTGCACATCGTCACCGGTTAAATCGGTGTCGGGGTGTCATTCGAACTTGCCAACAAATTACTCCCTGCACATACAATCCATCCATCCTCATTGGCACGGGAAGCTAAAACACGAACCCGCTTAATATCGTCTGCATCAGCCGGGACGCATCAAGCTCATCTTCCGTGTGGTGGGTTTTATTGACCCAGGAAGTGCTGAAAAATAATGTCGATCCCGTTGGTAATGTCTCGCCCTGGCGCTTAGATGGCCTGAGCGCTGAATATCACTAATGGTGCATAATTCATTTTAATTGCAAGATGAAGACATTTATGGTGCCCCGGCAGTAGCCGAAACATTAAGGTGAGTGCACACACTTCCTCACGTGTGTTGAGATGCAGCAGGATTGCGATATGATGGATAAGCAGCACAGCAGAAAGAAAGAAAGCTCTGTGTTGCATTGACTTTAACCAAACCATGGTGAATGTTATCCCCATTTCGTAAGGTGCGAGTCAATAAAGGGCACATAAATTTGTTTTTAATTCAATCACTCCCGCATGGGAACAGAGATTCGCCGGTTAAACGGCGCAATTTGCTGGAGAACTTCCGTAACTGCGTAATGTGTATCGTGTCAGTAGTTTGCTAATAAATGTTATTTATGATTTCAATCATCTTCGCAATTTTCACGTCATGATTGGATGGAAGATACCGTTACAAGGTGATTGCAGAGGGAAGAAAAGAATTGTTGCCGGTACAAAGGGATTTTGCGAGGATGAAAGTATTTCTTCCGGGGAGATATCCCTTGTTTTTTTGTTACACTCATTAGCAAGCAAATAGACAATTTTCCTGACCGTTTTTCCTTTCTTCCATTCCTCTAGTATACATGAAGACACAAAACGAAGAACGGCAAACATTACGGTCCATAATTTATGCTTCCGCAAATATTACAATATCAAATGTACTCCTGCACTCGCCCAAGACGGTTTGCGTTGTGGTTTGAACACGTGGAATAAAAAAAAATGGAAAACCTCCGACATCCACCGATTGACCGGGGAGACACATCGGCAGTGCCCTCCGGTCGGCGTTAGCCACGGTAAAAGCATTCGGAAAACCTCTGTTTTCTGCTGGTGGACGCATGTTAATTGCTTCCTTAAATCTTTCCCGGTTTTACACGCCCTTTCGCTCTCGATCCGTCCCGGGGTACGATTCGGGACCGGCTTAATCCCATTATCGTAACTAATTACGTGTTTTCATTTGCTACAGCGCTACAAGGTATATAAAACATTACCGGACGCGCAGAAACACACAGGAACCATCCAGGAAATGGTGTTTCGCATCCTGCAGGTTAAGTGAAACCCGAAACAAGGGAAGTATGGTCGCCGACTGGAGAGAAGAACAAAAATACGTTGCAAACAGAACGGAGAGTTCTGGTGACAAAAACGGACTTTATCATGGTCACCACTACGGTGGATGGGGACAAAGGGTTTACCAAACCTCTTACGATAAAAGCATTTTATCACTGGCCGATAGATGGCACCAGGGTGGTGCTAACGGAACCAACATCAAAGCGGACAAGAATCCATGAAGGAAACCACAGCCAGAGCAGTTACTCGATGAGAGAAAACATCAGCAGATGGAACGGTTAAAAAACATTAACAGGATCCAACAGTCACGGCGACCGGTGTCAGAGATGGAGATGGAGCGGGTGCGAAAAGGATATCGTCCCGGCAAGATACATATATTTACATTTAGAAAGTTACCCTTTAACTAAATTATAGACATTAGAATTTATCTGATAACGAGTCACAGCAATGAGTCGGACACACCGGGACCCGCAGGGCAGGAGGGAGAATCGTCATTCGAGCAGTGAGGCAAGAACCCCCAAATGGAGTTAATGTTTATGGATGAACGCAACGAGTATTCTCGGAAAAAGCGTTTCCACCGTCTCGTGCAAGAACGGTAAGTGTGTGTAATGGGGTGCCTTTTTCGCACAAGTAAAAGTTCTTCTTACAGCCAAAACAGACAAAAAAAAAACACACACACACGCGGAAAAGCAGCTGAAACCGTGGATAATGTAATTATGGAAGTGCGCTGTTTCGAAAGTAATAGAGAGAGAGAGAGAAGAAACGAGGTGGACGCATTCGCATTACGCTTTCTCAAGAACCGCTTCGTTACTGTTAGTGTGGGGATTTGAGAAAATTGTACACGACAGAACACCGACTAGTAACAGCGTAAAAGGAAAAGGCTAAATAGAAAAAAAAAAACATTTCCTCACATTTTCCTTACGAGAAACTTTAGCTTTTCTTTGTTTCCACCAGCGTGTTGCTGAGCATATTGGCTGGTTTGCTGTAAGGTTGGAATTTACTTCCCCATTTTCCAACACTTCAGCTCTTTGGAAACGTGTTCGGAATGTATTGGAATCGGAAGCTTTACGTTACGCGAATTCTAAAGCAAGAAATTACGAGTTGTCTACTTCGACATTTCCCCAGCGCTCCCGGGTGAACTACGGTGAGGCGCCCGCCTCTGTAGTTAGTGTGGCGTTGTGGTGTCCAAATGAGAATGAATTACTATTGCGATGCAGCACTTCAAGCTGCTAACCATGTTAGGCTCAGCAGCAGCACGAAAGTACATTCGATTTCGTCTGCTTTCCGATGTGTGTGGGTTTGGTGGTGATTAATTACACGCTGTGGATAATTAAACGCATCTCGCATGAGTGGAGCATTTTTGTGCAAAAGTTCTAAAATCAGCGGTACCAACAGCGGAAGAAGTCATCTGTTCAATGTCCCGAGGTCACCCTGAATTTCGCTGGGTAATTCCAATGTACACGAGCATTGTTCGAGTGTCGTTGTGCTGACCAGCTTGATAACCTTTGCAGGCAGTAGGTGTAGCACGGCTTATCAGCGGCTGGCGCAGAATGCAGCATGGTTCTTCGCATCTAATCAGTACGCTCGGTGAGTTCCCGCGGGATAGTAAACAAACGAGCGGTTTGAGCATGTTGCCCAAGTGTTTGCTTCTTGTCTGGTAAGCGAAGGTTGATGATTATTTTAAAATTTCCTTCCAAAATTTGCTCTCAATCCAACAGCTTGTTCGCATCGCTCAATGGACAGCCGGCCGTAGCGAAGCCTCTTCATTTCGTATGCTCCGGACAGTCGTCACCGGGTGCGGGATGTCTTCTGAGTGGTATCAACATACGTCCAGAGGATGTCATTACGAGTCCACCGAACATACGACCGGCGAACGATCGGAAGGTAGCATTCCAACAGTCGAACCTTGCGTATCTGCCGCCGGGTTTGTTCGAACAGTTTCCCCACCTGGAACAGCTAAACGCATCCGGTGTTACGCTCGGTTCCATCCCGGCGGGCTGCTTCGATAAGGCCACAAAGCTTACCCGGCTGAACCTGGCGTACAATCGGCTGCAAACGCTCCCGCCGAAGGCATTCCACAAACAGACCGGTCTCGAGCAGCTAGAGCTCCAGAACAACACACTCGCAATGTTCGATGGATCGGTCCTGCCGGAAAATGCTCCCCTGAGGTCGCTGAACCTGTCCGGCAATGGACTAACCGAGATTCGGTGGGAACCGCTGAACAAACTCCGCACACTGGAAACGCTTGACGTCAGCAACAATGGGTTGGGGTCGATTTACGTTACCAAATCGCTGCGCGTACTCAAAGCAGCCAACAATCGTGCCAGTTCGCTCCAGACCGATGCGAACAATTTCATCTTCGTGCTGGAACAGCTCGATCTGAGCAGGAACGAATTTCGGGAGCTGTCCGGTGTGGCACGGTTCGCCAAAGTGACACACCTCGATGCATCCCACAATCAGCTGGAATCGTTCGATTTTTCCCTCGTCCGCAATATGCGCTCCCTGGTGGCACTGAACCTGGCGTACAATAGACTGTTCGCCGTCAGCACTACCGGCTCACCACCGACCGCTGCCGGTACGCTCGAGGTGGTAGACTTGTCGAACAACTTCCTGACCACACTGCCGTCCACCAATGCGAGTGGCGTTTCGTCCACCCGGAAGCTACACCTGGAAGGGAACGGACTGGTGAATATGGAGGTGCACGAAAATGCACTGTACTGGCCGCGGTTAAAATCGATCACGCTGGGCGATAATGATTGGCAATGCGAGTTTGCCGAGCGGATTTTTGCCATCCTGACGCGAAGGTCGATTGCGGTCGGCGGTGACGCTGATAAGTGTGGCCGGGTGGGCCATATCAAGAAGGGGCGGCTATGCTGTGCGGAGCTCAAAAATCCCTACCTCGACCGGTTGATAAGGACGCGCATGCAGATGGAGACTGACAAACAGATCCTCAGCGGACTCCCGTCGGTGGTAGGTGGTGTTGCCGAAGGTGACGTACAGAAGCGAACCGATCAGCTGCGTAAAGCTTTAACGGTAGTTAGTCATTTGCAAAAGGATAAAACGCAACTCGAGGCTAGCAATGTGGCACTGACGAAAGCTTTGGAGGAGGAGCGAGCGAAAAATAAAATGCTGCAGGAATCGGCCGGACGTCAACCGTCAGCCGTAGGTACATCGGCGGATGCGGCGAAGGAAAAGATCGATCTTCAGGCGGCTCTGGCAAGGTCCCAGAGCGAGGTGAACAGTCTGAGAGCTCAGCTGACAAAGTGCTCCTCGACAGTGAACACACGCACCGGACAAACGGTCATTATACAATAGAAGGTTTGGTAGGGTTCTTCCGCGCTTCCGAATAACAAAGCGCGTGGTGACGGATATCATTAAAAGAATAAATACTATCAGAATGCATGCTTATACCAGATCGCGACATATGGCGCAGAGAGTTTTGTTTGTAATGTCACAAGCTAATGGATATTTTTTTTGGAGTCTCAACAATTCTGAAACTTCTTATCATCCTAGGCATTCTGACGGTCACCGAGCTTGCGTAGCACTTAATTCGCACAACATCGTACAACATGATTGAAGAACCCACAGAACAACGAGTGATAGGGATGTAAATGGCTTTAAAGTGCTCGTGGAATAGCGAAGGAAAAAGTGCATGTAAATGAATTTATGCTCGGCAACATGCACTAATAGCAACATTTAATGTTTCAGCTTTCATCTGCAATCATTTCACACGATCGCGTCCAGTAGCCGCCACAACCCCGATGGGAAGGTACTGGTGCCAGTAAACCGTACCATTTATTACCGATCTCGCATTTCAACCGGAGCAGCATAGAAAGCAGCCAGCGAATCGGGAAAAGGGACCTGTGCCGTGTTGCGGCTGGTACCGTAGACAAGCGCACGGCATGAAATATGATTATCCATTAAAAATGTGATAAATTTTATAGACCGACTTGCCGACGACTGGTGGCGGATTACAGCAGGATGCATGAAATCGGAAGTAGACAGCAGAAATGCCTCGGCGAGACTTAGCTCAACACCATTAACTTCGGATCCCTTCTGGGAGATCACGGGCAACGGACGCAGACCCACACATAAACACACACAAGCGCGGAAGTGAAGGGAAAAAGTTTCATTAAACAGCGATATACACAGCGAACGATTTCTCACTATTAATCTCGGTGCAAATGAAGCTCTGGAGTTTGGTGTCCAGTTTCATTACTCTACGGGATTGAGCTTTATGTAGCCTTCGCTATCCAGCCAAGGTAGTCTAGCACTCCGTCGACTATTTTTCAAAGGAATCCCGAGCAAACGGTTTACAGTTTCGATTCACTTTTCAAAAGCAATTAAACGGTAAACTTTGACCCGTGGGTCGAGTTATGGATTCGGTTATAAATTATACCGTCATTCGATTTCGTGCGCAATGATTTCGCAAAAAAGGCGAACAGAAACTTTAAAAGCTCAACAGCTCGTTAAAGTTTCCTTTTCTCCCAAACAGCACAGCAAAACCAGGAACCAAAAAACGGGAAGCGGATTTAGCAGATCTCGCACCCCCCTTGGGAAAGGAAACGTTCTGACAAATTTCTCCTCCGAAACGTCAACCCCCCTTCAAAATCCAAAGCTTCCTTAAGATTGTGCCCTGCGTTGTCCCGGGGTCTAGCAAGAACACAAAACGCACCAAAAAGGTGGATGCGAATCGGTGGCTCAATTTATCCGTCGTTGCGCGGATCCTTCTGCTTAAAATGCTGCAATTTCGTACATAAATTATGATCTGCTTGCGATGTCCGCACGGCGGCAGTGTCCCAAAGGCACCCACGGGTTCGCCTGTCTTTTTGGAGAATTATGATGAAAAGGATCTGTTGGCATTTCGCTTACTTTGGCGCGCTTGTAGCGGCGCAATGCCGGATCAAACCCGCACACTCGTTGCGCACCGTTTCTAAAAAGTCACTTCTGTCCCATCTGTCCATCTGGTACAGCAAAGAATATCCGAAGCAAGCACCGCTGTGCGACATCCCTGGGCGGAATATAAATATTATGAACACGCTCAGCAGGGAAAGCTTTTCTTTACCCGATCTCGACCCTTCCGAATTTTGCCCTGCCGCAGTGGAAGGCTTTCGTTGCCAACCAGGATAGAACTAAAACCACGTGGTACCAAGACGTGGTGGCGCAAAGTCGATAGGCTCCAACCGTGACCGAGCCGTGTGGTACACGAACGCTGAGTGAGTTATGAGAAAGCGTGCTGTTTTAAGGCAATATAGCAATGTAGGAACACGCAAGGAATGCTTGAGAGCAAATTTTTAACACATTTAGCACTAAAGTGTGACAATTATTTTGGTTTGAAAAATCGAATTTGACATTCACCACATAAAAATGCCCCTGTTGGTATGCAATTTGTGTAGCATGTTGCGCACTCTTTGAAAAGGAAGCATGGAAATAAGCGTTAACCTTTCAATATTCCTTACAAAATGAATAGTTAAATGACGAGATATCGTTTGCTTAGCTCTTAACCATTGACATTATAAAACTACTCGTTTCGTGTAGATAAAAAAAATATTCTAGTATTCTGCTTATATAAAACTACTCTTTTCGTATAGTTATAAAAATATGCTAAGCTTATTTGAAAATTGAGGCTTCTTGAGAGAGATAAACATCAATGAGGGATTATTATTTTCCCCAGGGCCTCTGCAAGTAAATATCACCATTAGATTGGAAAACCCAACATTACTTCCTTATCGACTCAAGTCATCTTCCTTTGAAGATTATCCTTTACGTAAAGTCGATGGAAAATGACACCGAAATGCGGCTTTCCCGATGCACCACTATACTTATTTCTCCAGCGCTTCCGTGGTGGCAGTGCAGGAACTTGGTCCATTTGGCATCCGCTTACAACCAGCACCGTAAGCGAAGTGGCTTCCGATGAAAAGTGCAGGCAGAGACAGCCGCACAGCAGTAACATTACCAGGGAATGTCTTCCTGCCCGCAGCAGTTACGATCCAAAGCGAAAGGCTAAGAAACCGCCCAACTCCACGAGCGGTCATCCAATGGAAGAAAGCTGACAGAAAGCCGGCATTTCTCCATTTCCTTCCACAGGGATGGGTGGGGGGTGAGCGGGGCAAAAGTTTCCGTGTCGTATCTCCTGACAGCATCCGTAAATCTCCTTAGAGTCTGCCTGCTTTTGTCACCATCATTAATCGAGTTGGCGAGTTGGCCGGGGAGCCCTAACCAGCGGTGGAATGACCGAACGCTGCCTTGCCCCGGGAAAAGGGCTAATCTCTTCTTTATGGTGCTGTTTTCCGATCGTAATCCTTTTGAGACTAGGACCGTAGGACAGCTGCCCGGTCATGCTCGGCGACCGCCTTTTGTAAGTCATTTACTCGCGCGAAACGAAGGGAAGGCAAAATTTGATGCTTGAATTTTTGCTTCTCGCCTACTCCGGGTGGCTTGTGAGATGGAAACGAGAGAAAGTGTGAAGAACAGCCGTCTCCATTTTCTCGCACCAGAGTCCCCGTTCCTGGTTGGTGTTGGCTGGTGAAATTATGCTTAAATTTAAATTCATTGAGAAAATTAGGAGACGAACATTTAAGCTACCGGAAATGAAAGTGGATGAAAAGATTTTCAGCTCGGTAAAACAGAGAAAAGAAAAGGATTTCTTCTTGTGTCGCACTTTAAACAGTTGAAGTGAAGTTCTTCCAACTGCCATTGGATGAAGTGAAGTCATTGCAAACCTTTCGCTTAAATCATTGCACCATCGATTGATAACACGCTTCACGAAACACCATTGAAGGATAATTGCTAATTAATTTTTAATTAACATACAACTCAGCATAAAGCGCTGGACTGGCACAGAAAAAAGGGAACTGGGCAAAGGGAGTTCCAGGTTGCGAGCGAACGGCACACAAGGACCTTCAAAAGGAAAACCGTCCCAACGCGAAGAATTGAGTGTATTGAATAGTGGCGGAGTACACGGTATCGCAACCCGAACCCAGCTCACGGAAGGGCCACTTTTGACGTCACGCTTTACGTCTTACTTTTTCTTTCTTTGAGTGGCTGAGTGCCGCTTAAATAGAGAAGAATAGGAATAGGAAAAAAACGCTATCACGCAGCACAAATCAGCAGAATGATCATTCACTTCGTTCCGGTTGCTTAACGGTTAAGAGGAAATCGGCGTTTTAATCGCTAATTGAAATCCCGCCCTTTGTATGCCTCCAGCCACTCGGGATCAGTGGAAATCTGTTGCACAGTGGGAATAATGGAGGGCTTAAATAAATTTGGTGTTTACACAATTAAATTCCATGGTAATATTGTAACCGAATAGTAAAGTGAGAAATGAGAAAAATGAAGTAACCAAACAAATCTAATCACAATGAATATCGAGCTATCGATAGGTAATTTTGAGCCACGGATCTCATTTTCTTCAACTATGCGCAACGGGGGTTCGGAGATCAATTAGCGTGCTGTTGTAATGCTTGCTGTCTTTGCAAAGTACCCACCCTATTGCTTCCATTGTGCGCAGTAAGACATTCGGCTGTTTCTCTTTTCGTTTCTTTGTGGAGAACGATTGAGCGATCAATGGTTTCCTGCTTTGAGCCCTAGAATGCCACTGATTGCGTTGCCCAACCGAAAGGTAAAATGGTCCGATAGGGAAACCACCACCAAAACGATATGCTGGTGCCCGTTTTACAGCGTAAATCCTTCTGCAGTCAAGCACCCGGGAAACTCGGGCAATGGTGCTTCTTCCTTCCGAGGCACACATCGGGCGGAAATTGTGCCGGGTTTTGGCCATGGTTTCGGCTTGCAAATGTTAGGAATGGCACGAAATGGAATGGAATGGCACGGAATGGAATGGATATGAAAAGCATTCCGGTCTCGGGGTTTCGTCCCGTCCGTCACGGTGACCTTACCCCCCTCCAACGGTACCAACAGTATGTCCTCCCACAAGAAGTGTGCTCTGGAAGGCCTCTGCCCTTTGCTCTTTGCTGTTGATGCTGCCGCTGCTGCTGCTACTGCCGGTGGTGCTGGTGCTTCTAATGAAAAATTCAAAATATTCTATCCCAAACTTTCTGCTGCTGAACGTCGGTGTGTTAGCCAGCCGCTTTTCGCGCTCCATTGCACAGTGAACAAAGATGGTCCAATTTTTGGTTGCTGGATGCTGCTGGAGGCAAAACCAAGAGGAAAGGCAACTCTAGCCAGACCCTGGCCATGGTGGGTGGTTTTGTGTGCCGAGGCCGTGAACGTAATGTAACCTGAACGTAAAGGCCAAATTGGGACTTCAAACGCAGGTATGGCTATATGAGTGTAGGTGTGTGAGTTCTTTTTTTAGTGTAAAAGGCACGGATCGCCTGGGAAGGATGTTTGTGGAATGGAGAAAGCGTAGAAGAATGATAAAATTTCTCCAACAAAAATGCTGCGTGAAAATTGCAACAATCTGTTTGCGTGTTTCAACAGCAATCAAGTCAAGTCGTCCAGAACAGGGCACGGCAAATCCGGACGAGTGGTGCTAATGCCTGCAAACTTTCAAAGTTAAAATGGGAAATTAACTAATTAAAAAGATCACTTATTTATATTTTTGTTTCGAAATGATATATAGACATTAATTTTTTAATCCCTTGCCAATCCATTGCTTCTAATTAAACTTCGTTAAAAATACCAAATCAAGTGTAATCAGCACTTCAACGTTTCTAGTTGCTTGTCTAATGTATTAAACATTACTGATACAATACTTCTTCTATTTTTGAAAATTACAAAAATCCAAAACGATTAAAGTTTGTAAACTCAATGACGTCAACAAATAAGATGACGTTCCTGGTATCCATTGATACGCCCAACTTTCTTAAACTTGAGCGTCTCATCTATTTGGTTAAGAGCTCCTTTACCAAAACCTTTTTAATTTTAAGTAAATCCTTATTTAATTACAAGACAATTTTAAAGACATTTTAAATACTCCTTTAATCATCGAGTGCCCGGTATTAAATTGAAATTTAAAATATATTACACTTTGTGCAATATTGCTCCATGGTCAAGCTTTTTATAATCTTTGATGATTTATTTCCGGTGGAATTAGTATCGACAAACAGGCTGCCAGTATCGACTTATGATCTCGTGGTGTACAGCAGGAGGGCACTTTCACCACAAACACATACTCACATCTGCCCATTATCCTACGCTCTGCCGAGCAAATATAGCCACTCCACCGCTTGGCCATCACTGCTGCCCACTGCTTGGTCGGCGCCTAGTTGGGAACAAGAAATATGTCTGACCATTTAAGTACTCCCGTTCGACCTTTCCTTTTCGTTGCCTTCATCTCTCGCTTCACTTTTACCACTGTCTACCGCTGCTATTCCTTTGCGAACCTTTGCCTCGCATCCACATACACTATATCATCATCTGAAAGCGTCCGAAGGAAAATATGTTTCCCTCCGGGCTGTAAATGGCATTTTATGTTTTATGTTTAAACATTTCTGAGGTTAAATTGTTTCTGCGGTTCTGGGCGCCCTTACACGTCGTCCTGGCGGCACCGTGGTCTGGGTTGGTGAATTTTAACCAAACTTCCACCATTATTGCACCAGCGCTCTCGATTAGCACCAGGGACGTGCTATGCTGGGATGGGGAGGTGGTGGACCAACTTCCAGTTGGTCGAATACTCCCTACTACGCTCACGCTATTAGTACTATCAGACCACCACCATGTCTCTGAGCAAGTGAAGGGGCTGCCAACCAGCCGGGTTGGGGTTTTTAACCGTGCGAGACCGCTTTCGCCGGTCGTATTTCTTTACCATACCAGTGCTGCCACCGGCCCTACCCATTGGTGATGTTTAATTTTTCTAACGGCCTCCAGAATGTTTGGGCCCCTGTTTGTTGAACGAATGGACGCGGTGCTTCTGGGTCTTGTTAGCATCAGGGTCCAGTGTTTTCCGCAACCCCAAAATGATGATACAGTTCCCTCGGTGGAAAAGCATGCAAGTGTACGGCGCGCACACTGAAAACATGTTACCACATAAAATATGATTTTAATAAGCTTCCACGCGAAACGCGAAACACGATGAACTACTGCTGTTGTTTGCTGCTGCTGGACGCAAGACTGGCAAGACTTTCTTGTCCGCGTCTATACCACTGTGTTTTTGGCTTTCTTGCAAACACACATTTTTCTTCCTCATTTTACTAAATGTATGCTGCTTTCCAGCGAGCAAACGAAACGGATATTTTTCTGCTGCGTTCTACCACTCCGGACCATAAAGTTGGAGGTGTAGGGAGATGGAATTTATTGAAAATCTTGCTCAAGAATGAAAAGCAGTCCACAGAGTGCAGGCAAAATAACTCACCGTTAGTAATTTGCCCTGTTGTTTAATATAAAGGTTATTCGCTGTTCCGCTGTTAGCAACAGACAAAGTGGCTAAACGTGTGAGATTACGCGTTCCATTTTCCGAATCGACTTAAAGAGACTGACAAATCGTTGCGCAAATAAGTCAAACGAAGCAAAAGGGACCCTTTGTTAAAGAACAACTCTAAGATTTACAAATTGTATAATTGTTTTCAGAACAAAAGCAGTATTGTTTTTAGAAATTGATTCGTACTTGAGAAAATTATTTGAAAAATTATGCTTCTTAAAGCTTGTTAAAATGCTCTCGCACAAGAGTATGTAATTCTACGTATATATGAATTCATTATTCATGAATTCACTAAATTGAAGTTAAAAAAATAAGAAAATATTTTCAAAAATAGCGCCTTTAGAAATTTATTCCACGAACCACTCCATTTTTCACCGCAAACCTCCACCCGTGATGTGTTTCGAAGCAAATAACGTCTACTTTAAAACCCTGCCACCAACTGGGCGAGACATTTCTGCCACCATAACCCCGTGTCCTGATGGTACCCCCACCTTCGTCCATCGTATTCGCCCTAAGAGCGCAACCCTTGAAGAACTTTACGAGGATAATTATCGTTGTTTTCCTTGCGCGCTCCCAGCCGCATCGGTTCGTGTTTGGTCCGCTTATCGCTCCGAAGTGGATACACTTCACTTTAAACAACTCGGTTGCCCTTGTCGTTTCGGGCAAGCGGCTTTTTCAATCCCTCCCTACCGCACCGGTTGAAGCATATGGCCTACGATTACGTGCGTTCTATTTTCCGCGACTTCGTCCCAGACCCATTCGGCTGGGGCATGCCTGAATGGAAGCCGAAACCGTTAACAGTAGCCATCTTTTGTGTGTGTGTACGGAAGAACACTTTTCAAGCATCATCACTGGTACGGAAGCGTCAAGCGTACAGCGGAACCGGTTGAACCTACCAGCCATGGGTTGGCGGAAGCACTAAACTTCTTGATGCTGGTAGAAGTGAGCAGTGTGGCATGGGAAGCTGGGAGCCGTTCAAGTGGACCTGCCCCGGCGAAGTGATGTTCCATAAGAGTGATTTAGAGATAAGGCACGAGTCAAAAATTATTAGGATAAATATTTTGCTCCTTTTGCACTTATTGTGCGCTTGTTTAATGTGTGTGTGTGTGTGTGTCTGTAAGTGAGCTCAATGGGATCTACTTCTGTTGCCGTTCTAAGGCCAAGAACGACGCTTGCTAATCACTCCCTGCAGAGCCCCGTGGGGAAAATTATTTCGCTCCTTTTTTCCTCCGCCGATGATGGCTTTGGCTCGTTTTGTGTTTCCTCTTTTCCATGGCAACGGCGAGCCACCATTAACCCAGAGATACGAACGAAACGAGGATTAAACAGAAATTATCATTTAACGGCATTTTGGGGACCCATTATTCAGCACACCAGACACGTACCGCTTCGGCGTTCGGGGGTTCGTCGCTTGTGGATTTTCTTTTGAACGTAGTGTTCGGTTTTGGCGCCTTGGGTTGCGGTCTTCTAGAGCTTGCGCGACGTTGGTACGTGCTTTTGAAGATATGTATGATGGAACGGTGTCATTTGGGCATTTGGAAGGATGAACCATTTACTCCTTCTCTGATCTAGGTTGTGTGGGCAAGCCAGCGTGTTACCCGAAATTATCCACCCGATTGATAACATCATTATTGGGGCACACTCTTGCAGACCTTTCGAGTGTATTGAGATACATTCAAAGCGAAACAATCGTGTAGAAGCATTTCAAAGAAAGGCATAGCGACCCAGCTTTATCAAACTTGCTGATGTTCCACAGTGTATCCAGCATGAAAAATTCACCCGTTACGGTGTCTTCCCGTAACTATAAAGCTGCATTCTTAAACAGTTGTTCCGGCTGTAGTCGGCAAATTTATTGTTCACAGGAAGGCTCGTTCACCTTACGCCGGAGACGAAACAAAGAAGCTGTAATATTATTACGACCGTGTACCGCCCGGCACAACAACAAACGCCACCACCAGGGCAGCTCATTCTCCCGGGGTCAATTTACCCTGTTCCGAAGAAGGATAATAAATTGCAAAGGACTAAATAAAGACCGGAACCGGGTGCGAATGCGCAACCAGGAGACGCAAGAAGCGGAGCGGCCCTTGGGCTGTTTCTTATGGTTCTTGCTATTTGTAAACTGCAATCCGGGACAGCTTTCCTGGAGGGGTAGTTCGGTTCGATCGTTGCCTATATCGCACTCGAGAAGATTTTGATTGAAAGACCGACCCGTCCGACTCCAACTTGAACCAACCAACCGTGCTCACATCGATGATGAACTGACGAACTTTTGTCGTACCGTGCTCTCTGTCCATAGTGAATTGGATCGGGAGAGACGGCTGCCCTTAGCTGGCATAAAAGTTAATCCGGAAGCAAGCAAAAGAAGCAGCACTCCGCACAAGGCGATCCTTCGGTTTCTTCGGTAACCATGGACCGGAGCTGCTCCCGAAAGTTGTTCGGTAAATTAGTGAACCAGGTCACATAAAACGTGTCGCTTGAGTGGTGGTGGCTGGGTAGACTTGGCACAAAACGCATCACACATACACATACGCGCGTCGCAGTCGGAAAAGTTGAGCTAATTTATTCCAACTTCAAATCAACTTTCTCTGGGCCACCGAGCTCTGGGCTCTGCATGTTTTTTTTTGCTGTAGTTATCTCCAAATACCCCGGACGGATAAGGAAAGATTTTCTGTCCGGAAGCATAAATAAGTGGGTCCTGTTGACCGCATTTAAATCAAAAGGAAAAAAAAAACATCCCCCAACATACACACGCACATTCGGATGAGCCCGTGGTAGGAAGGTGGTAGCTTAAAGGGAAAACTTTGTCAACCAGCAAGCCGGCGGTATACGATTGATTTGAATAATTAAATCATGGTGCTTGTAATAAATACCACCGGTCGGTCGAAACCGTTGTGTCTTTCGCAAAAGCGTGCCTTCTTCAGTTGGCTAGACGGTCCCGGGGACGCAAGGGTTTTCTTCATCGACGAAACACGCTGGTGGACGTCAAGTTTTGCCTTTGAATATGAATCATTGATTAGCGGGTACACGCAACGGTTTAAGTTGCAAAGGGATGGGTCTATACACGGTTTAGGATCGCGCACATGAATGATCGACGCGGGAACTTGCACAACATACAGGAGAAACGTTGTGCTACTAATTTAATTGCCTAGTGTTGGTGTACCAAAACAAGAGAGAATAGATGATAAAGTTGTGTTTCGGTCGTAATGTGATTTACATTCGGTGGGCGATTGTATGGGATTGGTTTAATAATTTACTTAGCAAAAGGCGAAACAATGTGATGAAGGTAAAGCATTGGAAGGATCGAGATGTCTCCTTTGCTTATACCATCGATACAGCAGGGTCTATCCTATTCGATCGTAGAACTGATCGTTGTTGTTCTTGAGCATGTTAAAAGTTTTGGTGAATCTTGAAGGTAATCTACGTTTTTCTAGACTGAACAATTTAAATTGGCTTAATCAACACTAACCTGTATGCGTTCGCTGGTGCGCCTTCAGATGGGAGCTTTTCGTGTAGACCTTTTTGCAGCCGAGAAATTGACACTTGTGTATCCTTCGTTTCGCATCCGGACTGTGATCCTGTTGCCGGTGGTGATGTTTCGAGCTTGGTTGTGCTGCAAGAGGACGGAAAGATTAAACGTTTGGCCGCGTTTTGTCTGAAGGAAGAACATTCCCTCAACCTACCTGTTACATTTGGTGAGGCGGATGAGTTACGGTGCGCAATAGCCGCATGCAGCTGGGGACTGACCTGTATCACTCGCGTGACTCCCGTCACAACATTCTTCCCATTCGCACCGGCCACCCCGGTCGTCAACCGCACCACATGCGGACCGGCCGAAACACGCAGTATCTGACCACCTTGACGATCGAGCAGCGCAATCTCGGAGGCGGGTTCCTTCTTGATCGTGGTTAGCGTTGTTGAGCTCGCTAAACTGTTGCCAGTGGTGGAGGTGTTGGTGGTACCGTTGCTACCGGTTGTGGAGGTGTTCGAGTTGTCCTTGCTGAGATGTGACTCGGGCGATGAGGGTGGCGTTAGCGTCGGTAGCAGATCGTTCGCATTGCTGGTCGTCCTCGCTACGAGCCGCAGCTCAATCCCGCTCGCTTGACGATGGTGGCTGTGGTGAAGACTGTGGTGACTGCTGGTGTGATGATGATGGTGGTTGTGGTGGTGATTACTGCTACCTCGGTTCGTTAGATCTGTGGTGGGATTTGCTCGGTTCGTCGCACTGCTGTACTTGTCGCTCCGTTCATCCTGACTGTCCGATTCGGGATCTTCGTCCGGATCGTCGATCGGTTCTTTCTTCACCATCACCGCACAGCTGAGCAGACTGGTACCTCCACTTTGCCAAGGGTTCCCAGTGGCCGA
Organism: Anopheles marshallii; assembly: GCF_943734725.1. Lineage (NCBI taxonomy): Eukaryota > Metazoa > Arthropoda > Insecta > Diptera > Culicidae > Anopheles > Anopheles marshallii. The sequence goes on from NC_071327.1 coordinate 79,066,998, forward strand.
GGGTGGTAACAAACCATCGGACGAGGAGGAGGAGGACGAGGAGGATAATGAGGACGATGATGATTCGGATCGCGAATCCGATGCACGATCGTTCAGGTTGAGCTCGTCGAAGCAGTACGGTTCCACCTCCACCTTCCACGACACAGGTAGCGGCCCAGGTGCGGCAAACAGGTCCCAGGGTGTATCGGTAGGAAGTTTTTTGTATTTCTGCAGCTTCGGTTCATCCTTCAGGTATCGCTCCATTTCGTAGCAGGTCTGCGGAAAGAGGAAACAAAGGGATGGATATGTTAACATCTACGAATCAACGTCAGTGCCAGGTTAGCAACGAATTGCGAAATTTGTTGCATCGTTGCTCGGTAACTATTTGATGAATTCCTACAATCGTTCGTTAAAAGATGAATGAACGGAATTGAGGCCGGGTACAACAAGCGAACGCAGTAAATGAAAATACTTTCTGAACAAAAGTTCGCCCATCGTGCATGGAATACAGCACAGGCACGCGACATGGCAACGGCAAGTAGCGAAAACGAGCAATGTTTGACGAGGTACTTCACATTCCAATGCAACTTAGTACTATCATTTTCCCATATTATTGCAAAGTGTTTGAAAATTGAAACCTCCCGCCACATGTCTTTCCCCAATCCACTCCGTTCCCTTCGTGCAATACGAAAACGGAGGACATATCAAATGATTCCCGGTGTGATCGGGTGTTAGTGTTGGAAAACTTTCGGAAACGCGTCAGATAAAGTAAAAATAAATGATAGCCGTGTCGTGTAGCTTTTCAGTATTTTTTTTGTGGCGAAAAAGTGGAATCTCTTCGTACGCTCTCTATTCTCCATCTCCATTTTTTTGGTAGTCAAAAATGCGAAAATCCCGAAAGTTTCTCCCTCGACTGTTTGCAGTGGAAAATGGAATTCCCGGAAATCATCCCGGTTTTTTTTTTTTCATTGCCCTGTCGCTCGCCCACGGATAGAGTGGGATAAACTTTTCCGATTTTCAGCACATCGCACTTTCTCACCAGCAGAAGCAGCAGCAAGTGTGGGATGTGCTCCGGTTTCCGTTTTGGGACGGAATTCCTTTGCTCAAGTGTGTTTCTAGTGGGTACACGAAACTCGAGACGCTTACGCTGGTGTAATAAATAGGTTCTCACTTTGCCGTCAACGGAACGGAAAAAGGCAAATCGAATGGAAGGTAAGTACGCCACCAACGATATCGGTGTGCGAGCGCGTGTCAACTGTAATGGATACATTTATTTATTTTCCAGCACTCCCCGGTTTTGAGTGCGCTGTGGTCATGGTCATCTTCCTTTATTTTTCTTGTGTAAGGGGAAAAGTCACTAAAGCAAATAATGTTTTCCACAACCACCACCACTTCTACCAAATCAGCTTGTCGCAGTGGCTAGTCAACAAACATCGGTTGTCGGTAAGTAAGAAGGAAAAGGAAGGAACCGAACGAGACACGAAACAAAACAAGACAAGTACGGTAATGCGCAACAGGGTGATTTCGAGCATTTTCTTGCGACGGAAGCATTCTCTTCAATTCCAAATAAAAACAATATCAAAATTAAAAACAAGCTATGAATACAATTTATGCCGACGGTGGCGGATGCAACGAATACGCCAGCAACGGAAATGGAGGAAATAAAGGCCACGGTTAAGTACGGAAAAGTGCCGCAGGCAAAACATCCCACCGGAACCGGAGTGGAGGAAACGCGAAAGCTCAAACGCACGCGAGTCCATCCCGGCAGGTTGGTTGTGTGCGTGTATGTGTGCAACACTCCGCGAGCGCAGGGAAATCTGTAAACTTCTTAATTACGAAATACTTTTTACTTAAGCACGCCCAAGCGTCCTCCTGTTGGGCATACGTTTCGTGACGTTCGTGCGCCTTCTCATTTTTTCTTTTTTGGGCGCAACATTCCCATGTCGGATTTTTGTTATTTTTTCCTTGTCTGACGGAAGGAATCAACTATGGAAGGGACCATTTGTGTACGCATTTCGAGTGAAATGTGGGTACCGTTATGAAGGTTTTGCTCCGTTCGCTTTGGTTTCTCGCTCTCTTTCTATCGACCGACACATTCGGATGCTGAACAATAAAAAGTTTGACTCTGGCAGAAAATCCATCCATCCAATCCTGGCCACGGCACCATAATGTGTTCCATCTCTCTCCCGCTCTATTGCGCCTAATCTTCCGTCAGAAGTACGCGGGAATTATGTATATTTAAATTTATTTAATGGGAAAATTTACGTTTAATAAAATCTACCACCCCGATTCCGTCTCCTACTCCTTTCCCCCTGCTGAAAGTGCCAAAATGTTCCACCGGTTTGACAGTTGACATTTTTGTGGGGGGTTTTCGGAATGTGCACCGGTGAAGATTTGTTCCGTCTCGTCAATTCGAACGCTTTACGGTAAGCGAGCTTGGGCTGGCGTTAGAAAAATCAACAAAAAACAAAAGGTAGCAAACCGGTAAATGAAGAGATTGTTAAGGAGTGTGAAAATTATTCCACTAAGCAACAACGATGGCACAAAGTTGGAAGTACGCGAAAGGCGAGCCAGCAAAGAGTAGAAGGATGGAGGCGGTTTTTTACGTGCTATTTAGTAGCATGGGGATTATTTGAGGTTGAATGTATTTGATTTGAATTCTTTGTTTTACGGCTTTGCTTCGATAAATGGTTTTCGGTTTGAGATGTTTTCGTTGTTTATTAATTTGAAAATTCTTGCACAAGCAGATGGGTGCAACATGCACGTTAAAAGAACGGCTTGGCAAAGCTGCATTAGTTTAAGCTTTTTACCGCACGAGAGTGAAATGAAATTATGTAAATGAAGCTTGAATATTGAATTGAAGTATCTAATAATTGCTGAATAACACAAATGTGTTGACCTATTTGCTTTCAATTCAACACAAAAAAAAAACTTTAACTGTGTTATTAATCGAAAGCGAAAAATAATGAATGTTTCCTGGAAATCAGGAGAGAAATAATACTTTCTCCCACACCACACCACTAACGTCAATACAGGAATCCGAACTGATTTCGGCGTGTTAATAAACGATTGATCGAGTTTTGCTGTTTAAAAGTCCATAACGTATCGATTGCAAACAAGCGCCTATCATAAAAGGGATGATTTAACATTTGACCATTAAAGTGTTTTGATGCAATCCACTAATGTTTACGATTCATTGCAGCTGGTTCAACAGAAAAAAACCACACACTAACGCCACAACAAAAAGCGCATAATAGTTAAAGGTGGGTTGTATTAAGTATCATTCATGGTTTCTATATTTTATGGACATCTAGCGGAGGTTTGCAAATAGCGGACAAGTTTTACCAAATTATTGGCGATGCGAATATTGAACCCTGCGTAGCTTATATCCAATACAGAAAATAGTGGAACGAACAACAGCCTCTCGGTTTCGGTTTAACGCCGAGTGTCGCACCAATCGAACCCTCTCCCGTCGGAAATAAGCCAATAAATCCCACCTCCATTGCACGAAGGGACAGTTATGAGCACGCGGAAAACATTCCTTCCGAAAAAGGGAAATTATACCTTTCGTTCGCGTTAGTCGATTTTGCTCCGCAGCAGAAAGAAATGGTTTTCCCATTTGGAAATGTTATCACAGTGCGATGTGGCGTGGCTAGCGCAAAACGATAAGCCTGACCAGGGACGGCAAGGAAATTGTTAATCCTGCTCTACTAATCGACCTTTCCACAGTACCTGCTGCTAGCTTTTCTTTCATCTTCTCAACGCTTTGTGCGTGATTGCTAAGGGGCTTTCGTTCTCTTCCGCAATCCGTCACAACAGCCCCAAACCACTTAACAGATTGACTTATTTATAAACCATTTGCGATGAACTGGTCCCGGTTTTTTTTGTGCGTTAACTTGTGTGTGTGTGTTTTTTTCTCGCTCTCTTCTCCATCTTCTCTGCGTCACGGAAGAAATATGACGGAACCGAGTACCGTAAAACGGTGAACAGGTGGATTATTTGCCAGAGGGTTCCGGTTAATGGGTTGTCGTGGCGTGGAAAATTGCGATGATTTCGCACAAAAGGACGCATGGTTTAGTGCTCAGTGGTTCTATCGCTTTTGGTCACTTTTTCCGACCGTAACTTACACACATACACACGCGAATGCACATACACACAACAAGCAGTTAGTGGAAAGTGAGTCCGCGGGCTTAGTAATTTAGGGTAAATGATGTCTGAAATTTGATTTATATCCCCAAAAAAGCGAGCTCCATTTTCCGTTTGTCACCCTGCCGGGAAATCGGTGGGATGGTGGGTGCCTGGGAATACCCGGGAATGATTTATCGGAAAATGCGAAAGCCACCGTACCGTGACGCGCGTATGTCATTCATTATTTATTAGGTATCACACTAAACACCTTTGCAAAACGGCCCTACTCTGCGTGCTGGAAGGTGACGATTATCGTTTGGAAAATGAAATGAATGGAATGGAAATCCTTTCGAGCCGGATGAGAAGGAACAAACGCAGGAAAAGGGTGGTAAGCTTAATTGATTCATTGTGCTGACAGTTTGAAAAATGCGGAAGATATTTATTAGCTCAGGTGCTTTGAGCATCAATAGTTTTAGCTGAACCGATTTAGATAATCGGAAAATTGTAGCATTTTGTGGATTAAAATGATTGAATATGCGAAAATAACCCAAGCTGAAAAATGTTTAGCATTACTTAATTCTGGTATTGAAAGTTTTAATTTTAACTCGCTTTTACTCTACTCTACTACCTTTTTCAACATATCAATAATTGTTTAAATTAACGAAAAAATAGGATTAAATAAATACATTAACGAATTTTGGTTCAATTTTCAATAAAAGTATTTATAGCTCAATAGCCCATTAGTACTTGAGCAAAACTGCAGCATCTCGTGAGTGGCTTTTAAAAGGTCCGCTCTCCATTGTTTCTGATAAGCAAAAATTCGTATAATCTAGAAACCTCTTCACACATATAAACAAAATGTTTTCCATTGTAATCTTTCCCATGGCGAAACGTTTTCAATTCAGCTAATCGAGTGGCTGTCAGGCAATTTTATTACATTACTCAGCCAACCTGCTACGTCGTATCCTTTTGCATGTAAACGGTACATGAGTACAAGGGCATGTGTGCTAAAGAGCAACTCCCCGGCTTGGTGCTTCAAATGCTAAGCGACAACGGCTCGACCGAGTGATCCTTGCGGTAGGCGAGGAAGTTGAGGGAGAAGACCTCAGGGCTAAGGACTTCATTTGTGTGTCGGGTGAGTGTTTCGAATATCAACATACAGTCAAAATTTCTCCCCATTCTGTGAGGCACACATATCATCTGAAGATGCAACGGGGTAAAGGACTTTCTTTTGGACGGTTGAACGACGGCACCGTTTTCGTGTGGTGGCCACCACCTTCGGGGGGTAATGTGTTTTTCATCGTAAAATTTATGATTCAATTTGATGATGGATTTAAAAGCACAATTTATGTGGTGTTTTGAAGATGTCCCAGTGCCAATCTTACTCCGTCCCGAACCCGATGCGTGCGTCTCGATGAAGATGTGCACTTACGGTAATCAATTAATTTAATTGCGTATATTTGGTAGTTTGATGGAGTGAAGTATTTTAAAGTGATGGTAAAAATTGAAAATCTTGCTATGTTGGTAATAATATAATATAATATAAGAACTCGATTAGAACAAGTTTAGGGTAATCAATGTTTTGTGGCGTTACCCGTGAATGACTCGACAATAAAGTTTAACGGAAATGTGATCGTATTTTATTGCTGGATATCCTAAAAAACATTGCTAATGGAAGCAAATAGAATGGATAATAGTAGAATCAGTTTTAATTGTTCTATTCTTCACTTTGCTCGATTAATTGAAGTCCAAAATATAAAAAAGAATGTTAAATTAGGCTTACTTAATATCATTTCACATAATAATTTTGATGATGTTTGATGTTGATATTTTTGGTAAAAGTCTATGCTAGATTAACTTTTAAACCAACGCTCCAATCTCTTTGCACAGACACAGTAATCACTTTGAATGATTTCCAACCACAAATCCCACGCTCTAAACCAACCACATGAAATCTGTTATTTTATGGATATTTTTACACCTTCTAATACACCTGCTTAGCTTTTACAACGAACTCTACCAAGACCCGTGCCCAGTTTGGTACGCAAACGCACCAATAGTACAGATGCGTACCTTTGTACATGCAGTGGCTTAGCAGGAGGATTACACGTTTCGATTAAATCCCTGCAGGTTTCAAAATGCCCGTACGCTATCGACCCAACCTTAAGGGTAAGCTTTGCTTTTCGGACTAAAGTTTGCCCAGTTTTGCGTACAAAGTCCCATGTGTTTCTTCTCGTTCGCTCCTTGGGCGAAAACAAATGCGACAAAAAGATCGACCACGGACCGGTTCGCATTCCGACATGGTCCGCGATATCACATACATGCACGCCCTAGCATACATTTAGGCGCATTCCCTTGTCAATCCGTTTTAACGTTGCTATTACCACAGACTAGGCGGCCGCATTGAGGGAGCGCTCGTTCGTCGAGTGTTACTATCCGAGTGCGATGAGAATGATGAATGATTCACGCAAATCCACGGCTCACCAGGACGCATTAGTTCCCGTTGAACAAATACACACACACACACTCTCCACAAATCGGACCACCGTATCATCGTCATTTCGAGTTTGACGAAGATGAGTACGTAATGTTTGCTTTGCCATTTCGACTGTAAATGAGACCATACGTTACCGTGTGCAGATGGAGCATCACCCAGGGTTCTGGGGCTGTGTGGCGCCACCAGGATAATTGGGGAAAGTAATTTGCAGCTTGGTTTTCGGTCACACGCGCCAGCAATCCAGGGAGTTAGTTGCCAAAAGAGAGTGGAGCGGGATTTGTGCCCCCAACAGCACGATCCCTGTGAGTTCCTAATTCAAAGCTGATTCGTGTCGTGCCCTTCCCCGTAGTAGTTTCCATTGAAATTGGAGAGAATTTGATGGGTAGGACAATCTATGCGCTGTTTGCACAACCAGAACATCTCCCTTTGGCAGGTGAAAATCCCAAAAGTGAAGTACGGAATATAAAAACCGCACCGTTACCGGACGAGCTCTGCATTCGAAATGACGTCCATTTTATTGCGATGAGGGGTGAATGGGTGGGTTTGTGTTGGGTGGGGGAGAAGGTGGTCGGTGCGTGGGCAGAAAAGGGATTAAAATGCTGTTCGCTGCTCTCATTTACGCTGCTAAACTGGTTCAATATTCTAAGCAGCAATGCTGCGACACCGACACCGACTCTCTGATGAAACGTGCATCAATCATTTTTATGGAAACATTTTTCATTTTTCCCTATCGGTTTTCGCCATACTGGCAGGCTATGGCGAGAAATTTTGTTCCGAAAAAAATATTAAGAACCAAACCGGTGGCACACCTTCACAAAAAGCGCGTTTTTGAGAATGAAAAATATATTTGTTATGTTAAAAAGTGATGAAAATGTAAACAACTTAAAGCGCTAGCTTGTCAGCATCTTAAAGTCGACAGATTGATGTCGCTGAGTGTAGATTCTATTTCGTGCTTTCTTCATCGATCGTCCACTGACGCAAGAAAGGATAATATTTTTGACAGATGCTTCTCGTTTTGCACTCTTTTCAAGAAATAAAAAATCTTGATTTTTAAGAAGCTTTTACTTGAAACAATGTTTAAGATGAAGAAAAAGAAAAATTACATTTTGATAGCAAATATACAACAAAGCAGAAAAAGGCGATCAGAAGTGTGAAAATGCTACCAGCAGAATAGCTCCAGTCAGCGCACGTGCTCGTGGCGAAAAGCTAAAAAATAAATAAATAAGGAAGTGAAGCTCATTTTCGATTTTTTATAGCTTTCGCATACTAAGTGGTGGTGTGTGGTGTGCACACTCTGCCTTGGGAGGTTAATGTGTAAAAGGATAAGAAATTGTGCTCGTTTCGCCCCCCTTTTAACACACGGGTCCAGATATACGCTGGAAGGCATAAAAAGTGTTCAAGGCACACTCACACATACAGCAGGAGAGATAAAATTTATGCATGTCATTAAAGTGATGAACGAAAACGAGCACGACCGAAGACGGATGCGACGTATTTTTTGCCATCGTTGCTTTTGAGTGGGATGAGTAAAAAAAAGAAACCCAGAAACAGTCGAAAACATCTTTGGGCCACTACGATGGCTTGTGGCAACCACCGTTTTGGTCTGCTTATATATAAATATTTCTTATTGATTTTTGATGGTTTGTGCGCGGGTGTGTTGCCTCCATCTTTCGCTTTTATTTGTTGGCACTCTCTTCTGCACGTTTTATCTGAAAGCCAGCGTAATGAACGCCCCACGGGGCTAAGAAGGATGTGACATGTTTTTCTTAGAGCTGCAAAAAAACCTTTCGCAAAAGTGCCCCGAAACGAATATCCTCTCTATTAACTTCTATTCAGTGGATTTTTGGGTCGGTAATAGGAGCAAAAGATGCCTCCGGTGTTGGAGTCGGGGACAGAATTTTGATAAACCTGCCCAGTCGTTTCCACCACTGCCAGGATTTCGGTTCTGGTTCCTTCGTTATTCTGTTGTTTGATAAGCCCAAAAGAAACACTTTGTGGGCAGCAGTAGTAGCAGCATCGCCGATGCCCTAAAGGGATAACCTTACACGATGCTTCGATAAAAGGGAATTTTAAAGCAATCGATTCAATGTGGACCTGTTCACCATGACCAAACACACACACACACACAAACACTTTGAAGAATGAGAAAGGATCGCCGGCCGAGGACAAACGGCCTGCAATCGAAAGAAGGAGATTGATTTAACCCAAAACGTGAAGGACTCAGTTTGGTTCGAAGTTGCCTCTTTTTCGTTCTTTTGTTACCATTTGTCCATCCAACAAAACCCGTGACGGATGCCAAAGCACAATTTTGGGACAATTTTAAACTTTCTTGCTGGCCCATGTTCTCGGTCACGGTCAAAGGTATGGGCTCGTGGAATGAATGGTGCTGGAATGGGCCATGACAGTGTGGCGATAAATTTTCCCTCGAACATCACTCTTGCTACGGCACCAACAAGAGACAAAGCAGACAAGCACCATTGGCCCGGACGTGGTAACCGGAACGTGCCGGCCCGCCTGCCCATTGCTTTATTTTTCACCCACTTTTCATCGAAAGAAAATGGACAAGCTTGTCCGGGGGCCGGGTTTTTGAAATGCGAAATGTGATCTGGATGGAATTTCTGGGTGGATGGAGTCACCAGGGCTGGTGGGTTGGAGTTGGGGTTGGTAAAAGAAGAAGAGAAAGTTTTTTTTTGGGTGATGTTGTCGTCTGAGGGGTATAATTTATTTACTTTCACTTGGCTCTCTATTTGCTTTACGTTTCCATTTACCGGGACCAAGGCGAGTTGCCTTTTGGCGTAGGCTTTCCTGTTTTGTGTCATCTTGTTTTGTGGTGTGTCGTTGGTGTTGGTTGGCGGGAAAGCTTGCAAAACGCTCGAAACTGGGCACGAGTTGTAGCGTGGAACGGGAGTACGAAGTACTCGAGCGGGGGAACCGGGTTAGTGGTGGAGAGGATTGGCGGTGTAGGTGTCTGGCAAAGATTGAGATTAATTACTTCGTTTCGTTCTTTTGTTGCCGGATGATGATATTGATCATCCGTAAACAGTCGTATTGCTGCTGTTCGGAAGTGCTGATGAATTCGTTTATGTCCTCGCCGTTACTGCGATGGCAAAGTTTTGACACCCAAATGAAGGGTGCTGTAAATTAAGCTGTGAACTGTATTGATGCGACACAAAAGTATGTTCGCTTTTTTGCGTATGTTTTATTCGAAAACTTCGGGAGATAAATAAAATGAGCCAGTAGGAATACGTATCAACAAAACTTTGTTTTTTAATGATTTCGTTTTTTAACGAAATAAAAATAAATGGTGAATTGATCAAATAGTTAACCTTGGAAGTTAATTGTGATACGCCTAAATGTATACAAATACAATTTTTTAGTCTATTCTGTGTACCAGGTAACCTGTGTAACAGGTTATGAACTTCCATCGGGCATGCTTTTTGCCTCGGTTCATCATCGCCTGCCTGATCTTCAATGATGATTGCATATTGTCTAGAAATTGCATAACTCTCGGCGCAACGGTTCAGGTGGAACCAACTTCACGTCGTATATTATGAGCTACAGTAATCCTGTTTTCTACAGTAATAGAGCAACCAGCGCAATATTTTTCGACCGTCCATTCCGCAGCAACCATAAATGTTCGCAGTCAATCAGCGATCTCATCTTGGTCCAGGTACTCCCATCGAGGACAATCCAATCCCGGAAGAGTGCGCAACCGCACTGCGACAAATATTTCTTCCTTCGGACAGACACCACTCCTATTCATCAAGCAAACTGACATCGGAACCGATTCCGATGGACAGTACCACTACCACTCCGCACGTTCTAAATCCCAACGTACTGTCCAAATTGCGTCCAGGGCACCACACC